>NC_080733.1:17784955-17862455 GCF_019097595.1 Hemibagrus wyckioides
CATTCATTTGTTCATCTTCACTACATGCTTTTGAAGGCTTCTGTGATTCAAACCAAGTAAGGGAGGCGTGGCCTCTGTGAACCACTCCCACTACAGTAAGCAAGTGTGGCCTAAGTGTCTAAGACAAAGTCTCAGACTGTGTAAGGGAGGCGTGGCCTCTGTGTCTCAGACTGTGTAAGGGAGGCGTGGCCTCTGTGTCTCAGACTGTGTAAGGGAGGCGTGGCCTCTGTGTCTCAGACTGTGTAAGGGAGATGTGGCCTCTGTAAGGCAGTGCTGCTGAAGGAGACATGGCCTCTGTTTCTCAGACAAAGTAAGGGAGGTGTGGACTATATGAATCAGACAAAGTAAGGGAGGTGTGGCCTCTGTTGATCAGACAAAGTAAGGGAGGTGTGGCCTCTGTTGATCAGACAAAGTAAGAGAGGTGTGGCCTCTGTTGATCAGACAAAGTAAGGGAGGTGTGGTCTCTGCCAGTTCCAGTAATAGAGGCGTGTCCTCCTCCTCCACATTATTATTATCTCTAATTAAAGAGACAGTTTACACAGGACTGAACCAGCTCTACATCTACACAGAGACCTGAGGAGCAGGAGAGACATCACACCATCACACACCAGCTTCATTTCCATTTCTTTCTCTTTAGAAGATCATTTACGAGCTTTACCCCTGATCCGTCACGTTCCCGTCCTTCAGCTCCTCGTAGCCGTACTGATTTAAAATGGAGACCACCAGCATGGGCGCTAGAGACTGGGCGGGTTTAGTGAAGAGAGCGTTGGTCCCGAAAACCATCGAAGAAAGCGGAGAGCTAGACAGGAGAAGAGAGTTTACAGTGAAATCACATGGGTTTATTTCTCAATATAATAATATAATAATATTACACTGAGAGAGATTCAACTGCTTTCTTTCTTTCTTTCTTTCTTTCTTTCTTTCTTTCTCTCTCTCTCTCTCTCTCTCTCTCTCTCTCTCTCTTCCTGTAATCGTCAGGAAGCTGTTAGGCGTGTCACGTCGTGTAATTAACTATTTCTGATGAAGTCGGACGAGGTTTCAGATTTAAAACCGATCAATCAAGCGTCATCCACACCCTGCCCGCTCCCTCATTAATAAACCTGCCTCAGGTGTAATTAACTCTCATGAGTGTGTGTGGATTTACACAAGAACATGAGTCATAGATAAATAAATAAATAAATAAATAAATCTTGAATCTAATAAGGAAATCAAAGGACACAAGCTAGTACAAGCAGCTAGGCGCACACACACACACCTCGCTCTGTTCATCACCATCAACATGTAACACACACACACACTCAACAGTCAGGTGTGTTAATAATCAGGGTGTGTGTTAGGTATCCTAATACACATAATATGATAATGACACTAATAACAGTGAATCACGTAATGAGGTTTAATAAAGGTACGGTGCAACGACACACCAAATCTAATCAATTTTAATTAATTCAGTTTTATTTATATATAGAGCTTTAATGATGGACGTCCATCTCGGAGCATCCAGAAGTGGGCGGCGCCTTACCTGCGCTTGTACTTCTGCAGGTCCGAGTCGATGATGTCAGCCAGAGGCAGGTTAAAGAGACTGAAAGCAGCTTGGACCAAAATCCTGCATAGAGGGGGGAGGGAGGGAGAGAGAGAGAGAGAGAGGGAGAGAGAGAGAAGGGGGGGGCAGAGTGAAAGGGGGGGTGGGGGTTATATGGGTACATGATGGTTATGAACAGAGTGAGGGGTGTGTATGTGTGTTTGTGTGTGTGTGTGTGTTACATGTTGACGGTGATGAACACAGCGAGGTGTGTGTGTGTGTGTGTTACATGTTGACGGTGATGAACACAGCGAGGTGTGTGTGTGTGTGTGTGTTACATGTTGACGGTGATGAACACAGCGAGGTGTGTGTGTGTGTGTGTTACATGTTGACGGTGATGAACACAGCGAGGTGTGTGTGTGTGTGTGTTACATGTTGACGGTGATGAACACAGCGAGGTGTGTGTGTGTGTGTGTGTGTGTGTTGCATGTTGACGGTGATGAACACAGCGAGGTGTGTGTGTGTGTGTGTGTGTGTTACATGTTGACGGTGATGAACACAGCGAGGTGTGTGTGTGTGTGTGTGTGTGTGTGTGTGTTGCATGTTGACGGTGATGAACACAGCGAGGTGTGTGTGTGTGTGTGTGTGTGTTACATGTTGACGGTGATGAACACAGCGAGGTGTGTGTATGTGTGTGTGTGTTACATGTTGACGGTGATGAACACAGCGAGGTGTGTGTGTGTGTGTTACATGTTGACGGTGATGAACACAGCGAGGTGTGTATGTGTGTGTGTGTGTTACATGTTGACGGTGATGAACACAGCGAGGTGTGTGTGTGTGTGTGTGTGTGTTACATGTTGACGGTGATGAACACAGCGAGGTGTGTGTGTGTGTGTGTGTGTGTGTGTGTGTGTTACATGTTGACGGTGATGAACACAGCGAGGTGTGTGTGTGTGTGTGTTACATGTTGACGGTGATGAACACAGCGAGGTGTGTGTGTATGTGTGTGTGTGTTACATGTTGACGGTGATGAACACAGCGAGGTGTGTGTGTGTGTGTGTGTGTGTGTGTTACATGTTGACGGTGATGAACACAGCGAGGTGTGTGTGTGTGTGTGTTACATGTTGACGGTGATGAACACAGCGAGGTGTGTGTGTGTGTGTGTGTGTGTTACATGTTGACGGTGATGAACACAGCGAGGTGTGTGTGTGTGTGTGTGTGTGTGTGTGTTACATGTTGACGGTGATGAACACAGCGAGGTGTGTGTGTGTGTGTGTGTGTGTGTGTTACATGTTGACGGTGATGAACACAGCGAGACAGTAGTAGTGTCCTGCCCCGAGCAGCAGCATGGTCACTGCGCCTCCTGCTTCCACAGCGAAGGTGATGAGGATGATGCGGTAATACCCTATCACATGCAGCAGATCCTGACCACACAACACCAGCAACTACACACACACACACACACACACACACACACACACAGCAAGAGTAGAGTGAGTGAGAATAAAACATTATTTTGAAATAAACTTTAACCCACAGCACTGCTGACTTCTGGATGCTGATTGGTCAGAAGATGATAATTCATTTTCTTTCACAGTAAGATCACAGGTTTCATTCATTCATCTTCTTTCTTTCTTTCTTTCTTTCTTTCTTTCTCAAAAGTACAAACTTTTGCTCGTCAGTGTTGGACTGTAAGCTGCTCTGCTCGTTTATTTGCTCTGACACAGTAACTCCAGCTGTAATTAAACGGATGACTGGAATTGTTTTCACGCTTCCACGTCACATCGGAATTTCACCTAATTACTGAGTTTAATTAAAGTTAGCACCTGGGGGCAGTTAAATCACCTGGGGGCAGATAAATCCAGCTCCGTACATGATGCTCTTGGCCAGCGAGGGCAGGGCGTCCGGCGGGATGAGGTGGTCGGCGAAGATCATGGCAAAGTTGTTGAAGAAGGCCAAGAGGAAAACCTGGAAGAAGTTCATGATCACGAAGAGCTGGAAGTCTCGATTGGTGAGGATCTGCTTGGTCATGGTTGTCACGGCGGCAAAGGACAGAGGCTGCTGCTGCTGCGAGCTGGCCTCCGTGACCTTCGCGTCGAAGCGGCTCTCGCTGTGGAAACCCGTGTAGACCATGCAGGCGCATCCCAGCAGTGCCACCAACACGCAGAACACCTGGAAAGCGAAGAAGTTGTCCATGTTCTGGGAGACCAGGCCGCAGAAGAGCACGCTGGACGAGCCGACCAGAGACGCCACCTGGCTGTACTTAATGAGCCTCAGCCGGACCTGGTGGTTCTCCGAGATCTCGGCGAAGAGTGCACACTGGGCCAGGAGTACGAAGGTCAGCATGCCGTCGAAGGCGCACAGCGTGATGACCAGGTGCATGCCGCTCAGCCAGTCGCCCGCCTCGTACGATCGCCACGGGAACCAGGCCAGCAGGAAGGCCAGGCTGTAGAACGGAGCGCCATACAGGATGGACATCCGGCGCCGGGAACAACAGGGAATGCGGGAGTTGTCCTGCAGGTAGCCGAAGAGCGGGTCGTTTAGCGCGTTCCAGATCATATACACCACCTGAGCAAGACCAAAAAGGGGATTATCAACACGAGCATGGAAAAACAAGGACTGGGAATATTCTACAGGATTCCGATTTCAAGTAAAAACAAATGCTTCGAGACTTCAAGAGCTTTTCCATACTTTGGAATAAGTCTTAATTTAAGGAATATTGGCAACAAGGTTCTTGCAAAAGGTCTAGGAAGTCTGGAAAAATATATACACACACTACTTGTTTCCGGAAATTTTCACTTCGTAAATTCTTTGGAAATATCCAAAGTATGAAAATGAAGAAAAACGTATTAGGAATTTTCATCCATAAATCTGATTTTTTTTTTCCAAATGTCGCCTCATGAGGAAAGTCTGGGAAGTCTAAGGGGAAAAGCCTAGAATTTCCATTTTCCATATTTTGGGAAATTATTATAATAAGGGATAAATTTCTAAGTCTGATTTAAAAACCTCGTGTTTTTCTGTACATCATAGTTTTCCTGTGCATGTCGAGGAAGTCGGGAAAAACTCCCTAGAATTCCCATTTTCAATCCTTTGGAAATTTCCCACTTATATTACATTACAAAACTTCATATGTGTGCAAATGTCCTAGATATAAAAAGAAAAAGAAGACTGTTGGAGAAGCAGAATTTTGTATTTTTAAGTCTAATGTAAACTTTGTGCAGGTCTGAGAGGTCTGGAAAAGTGTAGAATTCCCAAGTCGCATGCTTTACCAGACTTGTGAAAGAACTCTGTAAGGGTTCTGCCTCAGGCTTTGTAATTAAAACCAGAGTAGTCAGCTGGGTTGCAATCTGCCAAACCCAAAACCTGTTGTCTGTCATCTCTCTAAAATGCATGACATGTTCATGAGAAATGCGTTAAATCTGGGATTGTTCCTCTTGGGGAAACCCTTCCAGTGTCTCCCTATCTCATCAGAGCAGCAAGTTCGTTCCATCTCTTTAGGAAGCGTTGAGACTCGCCGGTCAGGATCAGATCAGATTTCCTCTCACTTATTTACTTTACATTTTACAGCATTTGTGCACTCCTTAGTGCTTTAAAGTTTCCGTCAATAATCTCAACGTTCCACCGGAACGTTTTCATTCAGTATAAAGAACTGAATGATGCTCTGTCTGTGTGTCTGATCTAAAACCTGTAAAAGTCTGTTTAGCTTTCAGTGTGTTCTAGACGTGTGTTTTTCCCTCTGTTGGAGAACCTTACACAGAGTTTTCCTGGTTGAAGATGAAATCTGAGCTGCTTTTTAGATGAACAAGCACTCAGAGAACATCTCAGAGAGCAGAAATGGGTTTGATCTCAACATTTACTTTAGAGAAACTAACCTGGAACTTTTCTATAAATATATTGTCCCTAGTAGTCTAGGGAAAAAGACACAGAAATCCTTCTGAACCACTACAAATTCTTCAAGTCCTGAGTGTCTACTTTCATATGAGCTTCACATTAACCCCCATCTGTAAACTTAAAGATGATTACAGAGCGTCACTGTGAGGGTTTCTGTGAGGAGGTCAGGGTTTTTTTTTTATTGGGTTTTGATATCAGCATCATTGAGGAAGAAAAAATAATAATAAGTGCACCTTTACCTGTCAGACTTCCTGTTCACGATTCTTTAAGTTTGTGTCACATTTTTTTTAATTCCAGACAATGATGTGATAGATAGATAGACGGATAGACAGACAGATAGATAGATAGATAGATAGATAGATAGATAGATAGATAGATAGATAGATAGATAGATAAAAAAAATCTAAATACTAGAAATTTAATTAAAAATGGCATAAGAGATAAGGAAATGTGCAAAAAAAACTAGGATTAAGAAGAGAACTACACTGAGATTTTTGAGAAATATGATGCTGATGATGAAGATGCACCAGGTAAAAAAGAAAACAGGTCACTCACCTGGGACTTGTGGAAAGCTCCTTCTGATATGTTGTACTTGTTCAGGAACAGCTTCACGTAATAAAAACTAAAAATGCTGTTCATCATACTGGACCCCAGTGTGGTCATAGAGTAAGCCACAGAGGCCGGATGTGTGGAGAACCTCAACACTTTCATGATGATTTGTTTATTAGTAAATAAATAAATAAATAAATAAATAAAAGAAAATAAACAAGACTTCCAACAAGGCGGAAGTAACTTAATGCAGTAAAAAAAATGCAGCACGAAAGAAAATCCTGCAAAAAAATTCAATTCAATTACTCCTGTCTACACATGATTAACACTTTTTATTCAATAACGTGGAGTATAACTATCGCCGAGCGCGTGACAAAAAGAAAATAAACCTCAAGAAAAACCTCTCCGGTGTGTCATTGTGTACGGATATAGGCGTTGGGGGAGAGCTAAACATGAGTCACGTGACAGCAAACTCGCGCTCTGATTGGACAACCATCCTCCCTTCGTTCGTGATCATTGGGTCCGCGCTCCCATTGTTTGAATTCCAATCCGCTCCATGTTCCCTACGTAGGCGCGATATCTGCCGCGCAGGCTAAGGCGTTTTCGAGTGCACTACCTAGTGCTCGATGAGTTGATTTGGAACGCGGCGCGTGTTCGCGTCCTTGCTTATGGATGGGGTTTTGCCACGTTGCCGCAGATTGCAGAACAACGCCACCGGGCGTGTTTTCTTCCTCTTCTCCGTGACACCAGCTTCACACAAAGTGACCCAAATGTAGAAAAGGTGTTCCACGGGTTATAGAGAGATCTCTTTGTAAAAAAAAAAAAAAAAAAAAAAGGTGTGCGGTGGGGAAAAAAGAGAGAAAAAAATGCTTGCGGGTGTGATAGTGGAGGAGGAATTCGATAAGGAGCAGGAGCTGTGGTACAGCCGGAAGGAGCTCGAGCACGGTGAGATGCTTGAAACATGCCTACATTTTAACACTCACCCACGTCTAACACTGAATTATACAATTTATTACACATTTATATTTAATAAGATATCTCTGACGCCTTTTATCAGCCATAAGGTCCTAAATATAACATCATTCCCCTGTACATTCACATTCCCCAAGTATTTCGTCTAAAAATCTTTTAAATATTCACATATCCTTACATTTATTCATCACTCCTTATATTATACCTCATTTTTATACCTCTATATCCTATTTAATACGTTTCTTTTTTATTTAATTCAGCTTTATAACACATAACGGACAGAATAAACGGGATATATATGTATTTGAATCTGGTTAAGATATCTTACTCATTAGGAATTTGTATTATTATTTTGTTTATATGTGTATATGATGAGACATATATGCATATGCGGTTTAGATGCATAATAAGTAAGACGCTAATATTATAGGCTTAAATTATATCCAGATTATGAAGGCTAGTGCGCGTGCTCCCTGCAGAGAACTCAGTATTCACTTTACATCTCTACATCCAAGGGGTTGGTGTGTATAGGAATTCTACATTTAATGCGTTTTAGTGAATTATTTTCAAAGAAACCTAACGCGTTGTGAGGATATAAGAAGAAAACCTTGTTGTTAAAGACGCATATTCGCGCACTAGACAGTGTGTGAGGGCAGAGCCGCCTCTGCAGGGATCAACACTATTCTCCCGTACTCGTTAGTGCGGTAGTATGCGCATTGGAACGTTGCCATGGCCATGGTTCCTAAGCAACGGCGTCAGTGGAAGGTCACGAGCGTGGCAACTGTTTTAAAAATCGCACGTGACTTCCGCATGAAGCGAGTATAGGTGTTTATTTTAATGTAAAAAAGAATATTTATTAATATCAGGATTAACACCACAGCCCCTGCCGAATTAAGTATTTTTATTTTTAAATTAATTAAATAAATAAATAAAAAAAATTCTATCGCAAATTGCAGGTCTATTAAGTTCACGCGCTCGATCGTTTCTATAGCAACAGCTCATTCAGTACGCTTGCGTCATATGATCGTGATATTTTAACAATAAACAGACGAACAAAACAACAACAATAAGTGTTTCACTGTTTAACAAAATTTTAACAGAATTCTTTTAAAACAAGTAGAATCTGTGTTTTTTCTGTAAGGAGATGTTTATTTTGTTTACATTTTGTTATAAAAAAAAAGGAAGGAGTCTCCAGTTTCACAGGGTTTAAATATTTTCTGGGTTAATCAATTTAAAATTGTAATAGTTGTCTGGCTCTGTTCATCACCATCAACATGTAACACACACACACACACACACACACACTAACACAAGCTTTTGATTCACACTCGTGATTTTAAATCACATTTATTACTAGTAGGGTTGCAAAATTCCGGGAATTTTCAAGGCTGGACACTTTCCTTGGGAATTAACAGGAATATTCATTGGAATTAACAGGAATATTTATTGGAATCGGCAGAACAGTGGCTTAGTGGGTAGCACTTTCGCCGCACACCTCCAGGGTCCTGGGTTCGAGTCTCGCTCCCTCCCGCTCACTCTGTGTGTGTGTGTGTGTGTGTGTGTGTGTGTGTGTGTGTGTGTGTAATTTGCATGTTCTCTCCGTGCTTGGCGGGTTCCCTCCGGGTGCTCTGGTTTCCTCCCACAGTCCAAAGACATGCTTCTAGGCTGATTGGAGTCTCTAAATTGCCCGTATTATGTGAGTGAATGAGTGTGTGTGTGTGCCCTACAACCGGTTGGCACTCTGTCCAGGGTGTATCCTGCCTTGATGCCCGATGACGTCTGAGATAGGCACAGACTCCCTGTGACCCAAGGATAGATCGGATAAGCGGTACAGACAATGAAATGAAAAATTTATTGGAATATATGGGAATTAACGGGAATATATAGGAATTAATGGGAATGAACTGGGAATTTGCAAAATTGCAGGTTATCCTATAACAGGGAACTTAAATGTAGTTGGAAAAAAAAAATCTTGCAGCATAATCTTGGTTAAAACGAGCAGATTTACTGCAATTTCAGTCAAATTTCTCCCCTGTATATTCCTCCATCACATGCACACAGCACTGCAGGGCGACTGAGGCCACGCCTCCACATGCACTCTGCATTCCTCCATAACATAATAAACCCACACTACACTAATCTTATTCCATTTCCAGACATTATTTAAATATTTATATCTTGAAGTCAACAACACGCTGGTCATTAAAATGAAACTTAAAGACCTCTCGTCTAACATTCACACCACACACGTCTCCTGAACCCGAGATTTCCACACGTCTCCTTCACACTCGAGCTTCGCTTTCACACACCAGTGTTCGAATGTGAGTGTGAACAAACTAAGCAGATTAGATGAGTGTTTAGTGAAAAAAAAAAAAAAACCCACAGATTCTAGACTTTAGACTTAAGGCTCAGTTTTATTATTATTATTATTATTATTATTATTATTATTATTATTATAGCAATCACTGTCATAGAGAGTTTATATCGAACAAATACAAAATACAACAAATACAAAAGGATGGTGTGTTACATGTTAATGTTGATGAAGCAAGGAGTGTGTGTGTGTGTGTGTGTGTATGTGTGTGTGTGTGTGACTGTGTGTGGTGCTCTTGCATAGGATTTCTGTGACTCAGACGTTGATGTTATCCAGCATGTAGCTCGGTGAATTCCTCTCTGGCCTGACAGGATGTACAGAGCTGTTCATTTAGTGTGTGTGTGTGTGTGTGTGTGTGTGTGTGTGTGTGTGTGTGTGTGTGTGTGTGTGTGTGTGTGTGTGTGTGTGTGTGTGTGTGTGTGTGTGTGTACAGATCTCCACTTGGCCGCAGAGTTGGGAAAGTCTCTGCTGGAGAGGAACCATGAGCTGGAGCAGGGTCTTCAGCAGATGTACTCCACCAATCAGGAGCAGCTGCAGGAGATCGAGGTGACGCTCTGCCTTTTATACGTTTGTTTAAAATTTTAGAAATGGAATGTTTCACAATGCAGAGCCTACTTCCTGTTTCACAGGAAACACTCAATGATTCAGAGTCTTTCAACCTCAGTGCTCAGGTTTCTAAACATGTCCACTACTTTGAGAGAGAGAGAGAGAGAGGGTCAATCCCATCACTTTAACCATCTTCATGTGAGGTTTCTGTATCGCACGTTTCTGTATTCCGTATCCACACGTCTGTCTGGAGGACATTTCCTCCTGTGTGTATATTAAACTCCAGGAACTTTTCCAGGAACTCAGGAAGGTTTTCATGATCTCAGGAACATCATAGGCCTGAACCTGAACCTTTGTTACAGAATTTTGGATTTTTTTTTTTTGGTTTGTTGCAGAATTGTGGAATTCTGTTTCCTTTCTTTGCAGAGTACAGGAATACTAGAAGTCCAGGAACCTCTGTGTTACAGAGACAGCACTAGTAAAATAATCATTGGGTGCTCTAGACTGATTTGTCTAGTCACATGTGAAATTATAGAATCAGTGTTATGATACTGATGGAGTCGGTTGACTGAAGATGATGGACTGAAAGCAGACCGACTCGTAGCTAATGGTTTATTTTCTGCACAATGTGGCATTTGGGGGTTGTAACCGTGGTAACTAGGACTGCGTCTCTGACAGACAGGAGTTTATTTTATATCCATGAAAAACAGCCGCGTGGGCGTGTCTCTGTTAAAGCCTCGTCTGTGTGAGGAAGCAGCTCGGGGAAAAGGGAAGTCTTTTAAAGACCTTAGAGCTTTGACGTGGCAGGAATGTTTTCTGTCCAGTTTTTTTCCTCCATCTCCGTGTGACAAAACGTTTCGTTTGTTTTTGTCTTGCCTGAGTCTCGTATTTCGGATGTTTCAGTGGAATATTTCACTCAATACACGTGACGTCGAAGCCGTTTGGATTACGCATCACTGATTTCACAAACAGGAAACGCAGAGACAGGAAGCATCAAACGACTTATATTAAAGTTTCCGGCTAATAAAAACAGGATTTTTTGACCAGTATTAGATTTTAATCGACTCGACTGTCTCTATACCAAAAACACCAGAGATTATGAATATCCATAAATATGCAGATGTTCTTTCTCGAATATGATTATCGAGCTATGTCGCTAGTTTCTCGATAATTTCAACGACAGCATGCTAACATTGCACTCAAAAACTAGCAAATTTAACCTAAAGAGCTCAGTTAGCTCGCTCTTTAGCATTGGCTAGTCAGTTAGCTGGCACGCTAGTAGAATCCTCAGCCCGTCAGTTAAATAGACAACACACTAAATTAGCTCTCTAGTTAGTTAATTAACCTTAGCGAACCAGTAGCTATTAGCTATGTACTTATTTAACCAATAAGATTTGTTTTGAGCCAATTAGTAAATTAGCTTTCCGGTTCGCTACATCTTGCTAACTAGCTAACTTGGGTTAACCCGCTGTAGCTCTTCTTGTTGACATTATTAGCTTTTGTGAGAGCACACTTTCTTGTTGACAGCAGCCGAAAATATAGTGTTGAAATATAATGTTGCCATGACAACCATGCTTTTGTTCATGGATGTTCGCAAAGTTATAGATAGCCAAAGTAAATAATTTGGCTTGTAGTTTTTAGAAAGAAAAACATACGAGCACACCATCTTCTCCAAACTAATTTGCATATTGGACCCGATTGGTCCAGAGCGGCAGAGCTCGTGTGGTGACATCATTCATACAGCTGGAATCGGTCATGGTACGAGGAAAGTCACAGAGTTTAGCTCTGTGTAAACTGTGTGTGTGTGTGTGTGTGTGTGTGTGTGTGTGTGTGTGTGTGTGTGTGTTTCTCTCAGTACTTGAACAAGCAGGTGGAGCTGCTGAGGCAGATGAACGATCAGCACACCAAAATGTACGAGCAGCTGGACGTGGCAGCACGAGACCTGGAGACCACCAACCACAGGCTGGTGCTGGACAACCGCATGGCCCAGGGAAAGATCCAGAGGTGAGGGGGCCGTGTGGCACGGGAACGAGCGGGAGATCTTGCGTTTGAACCGGTTTGAGCTGGTTGAAAAAGCTGATTTGATTATTACATTTTTTTCCTATGGAGTCTTTACAATTTATTTTTCCAGTTGGAATAACACCCCTCTGCTTTAGTGATCTCAGAGGTGCCAACATTTACGCTCTAGCCATAACGTTTAGCGTTACTTGTCCTCTACATTATTGGTGCATCTGGGCATTAAATCTCATCGTTCCTCTCCCTCCGGCGTTCTCCGTTTCAGCCTGACCGAGACCATCGACAGTCTGCAGTCTCACATGGAGTCTCTACAGAAGCAGGTGGAGGAGCTGAAGGCGTCACAGTCGGAGCGCTCGAGGAGAGAAGGTGCTGAAACTCGCCGCCGCAGCCTCGCCGCTCAGAGCGTCTCCTGCCTCTACGACCTGCACCGCGATACGTGAGTCTACACACGCCTTTCCAGTCTCTCATTCACGCAGTCATCCCACCCGCCCAGTCTCTCATTCACCCAGTCATCCCACCCGCCCAGTCTCTCATTCACCCAGTCATCCCACCCGCCCAGTCTCTCATTCACCCAGTCATCCCACCCGCCCAGTCTCTCATTCACCCAGTCATCCCACCCGCCCAGTCTCTCATTCACCCAGTCATCCCACCCGCCCAGTCTCTCATTCACCCAGTCATCCCACCCGCCCAGTCTCTCATTCACCCAGTCATCCCACCCGCCCAGTCTCTCATTCACCCAGTCATCCCACCCGCCCAGTCTCTCATTCACCCAGTCATCCCACCCGCCCAGTCTCTCATTCACCCAGTCATCCCACCCGCCCAGTCTCTCATTCACCCAGTCATCCCACCCGCCCAGTCTCTCATTCACCCAGTCATCCCACCCGCCCAGTCTCTCATTCACCCAGTCATCCCACCCGCCCAGTCTCTCATTCACCCAGTCATCCCACCCGCCCAGTCTCTCATTCACCCAGTCATCCCACCCGCCCAGTCTCTCATTCACCCAGTCATCCCACCCGCCCAGTCTCTCATTCACCCAGTCATCCCACCCGCCCAGTCTCTCATTCACCCAGTCATCCCACCCGCCCAGTCTCTCATTCACCCAGTCATCCCACCCGCCCAGTCTCTCATTCACCCAGTCATCCCACCCGCCCAGTCTCTCATTCACCCAGTCATCCCACCCGCCCAGTCTCTCATTCACCCAGTCATCCCACCCGCCCAGTCTCTCATTCACCCAGTCATCCCACCCGCCCAGTCTCTCATTCACCCAGTCATCCCACCCGCCCAGTCTCTCATTCACCCAGTCATCCCACCCGCCCAGTCTCTCATTCACCCAGTCATCCCACCC
The DNA here is from genome assembly GCF_019097595.1 of Hemibagrus wyckioides. Lineage (NCBI taxonomy): Eukaryota > Metazoa > Chordata > Actinopteri > Siluriformes > Bagridae > Hemibagrus > Hemibagrus wyckioides. The sequence goes on from NC_080733.1 coordinate 17,798,171, forward strand.
GCCCAGTCTCTCATTCACCCAGTCATCCCACCCGCCCAGTCTCTCATTCACCCAGTCATCCCACCCGCCCAGTCTCTCATTCACCCAGTCATCCCACCCGCCCAGTCTCTCATTCACCCAGTCATCCCACCCGCCCAGTCTCTCATTCACCCAGTCATCCCACCCGCCCAGTCTCTCATTCACCCAGTCATCCCACCCGCCCAGTCTCTCATTCACCCAGTCATCCCACCCGCCCAGTCTCTCATTCACCCAGTCATCCCACCCGCCCAGTCTCTCATTCACCCAGTCATCCCACCCGCCCAGTCTCTCATTCACCCAGTCATCCCACCCGCCCAGTCTCTCATTCACCCAGTCATCCCACCCGCCCAGTCTCTCATTCACCCAGTCATCCCACCCGCCCAGTCTCTCATTCACCCAGTCATCCCACCCGCCCAGTCTCTCATTCACCCAGTCATCCCACCCGCCCAGTCTCTCATTCACCCAGTCATCCCACCCGCCCAGTCTCTCATTCACCCAGTCTCTCTCTCTCTCTCTCTCTCTCTCTCAGTAGACAGTAGAATGGTGAGAAGGTTATTGACTCTCTCTCCTGCTCTCTTCCACACTCTCCTCACCTGACCCACTTCTTACATTCTGCTCGACTGGAGCCCTAGAGATAGGATAATAATCTTAGATTCATGCTGGTGAAGTCGTTACACATTCTAAAATTTGTGTGTGTGTGTGTGTTTTTTAATTTAATGTTTAATTTTCTGTCTTGGCTTAATCTTTTATTTTTTGTAACCTAACAAATTGACATGATAAGGACATAACCGAGGCACGTAACTCGTTTTCAGACAAAACCCTTCACCCACTTTATTTCCTCCTACGCTGACTGGTGTGAAGGTCAGTTCCTCGTTGCTTCCTGAAGCGTTTCCTCAGGAGCTAAAGTCAGCCCTGGTTATTACGCTGCATAATCACGTTTAAGCTCCTGAAACGTTCCTCACAGACGTGAGTGAGACTGTTCACTCCATCAGCTGCTCTGGTGCTCCATCTAATCTTCATCTCTTTCTCAAACCAATACAAAACCTCTGACCCGTGCCTGAGCCTCTGTCCTTCACAGGACGTTTACCGTGACCTTCAACAAGAGCAGGCCAGGTTATTTACTCAGCTCATACACACAGAGTAAGAACTTTTCCTGCTGATCTTCACTCCCTGCTCCAGTGCAGTATGACCCCTCACACCTCCACACACCACTTCTCCAGGTTTTATCCCAGTGAGCAGTTCTTTTTTTAAGTGATATTTCCGGACGTTCCGCCCTGATGCTTTTTATAACCGCAGGAATATTTCAGGATGTGAGGCGCGTTTCCGTTAAAAGAACAGCGCTGGGTTTTACTTCCTGAGAGAAGGCATTCTTCTGAATACAAGGAACTGAATTCCAGAGTGGCGTCAGACTGGGGTACGAGCAGACTGGGGTACGAGCAGACTGGACACTGAAACCCTAAAGGAGGAAAGGAAAAGGAATACACGAGAAAAACGGATAAAAGGAGTTAAACACGTGTCTAAAGGCGAATAGATTGGGATAGAAAAACAAAAACGCCTCCATCTTGGCTTGGGTTTTTTTTTAGTTGTGGTGTCGCACCCTGTCGTCTTCACCCATCTCTTTGTTGTTGTTTTGTGTTGTTTTTTTTTTGTTGTTGTTGTTTTTTTAATCCTCAGGAATATTTAGGGATGAAGCGGTTCCTGTTAAAGTTACTGTTTCTGCCAAAATCCAGCTGAACATCTGAATAATACAAAACAAAGAGATTAAAATGAGTGACACATTAAATATATGTGCTGTCTGTCTGTCTATTTATCTGTTGTTCTGTCTGTCTACTCATCCACTAATCAATCAATTTATTCATCCATTCTGAACATAAATCTGTCTGTCGATCTATTTGTCTGTCTGTCTGTCTGTCTACTCAGCCATTAATCGATCAACTTATTCATCTGTTCTTAACATAAATCTATCTGTCGATCTATTTATCTGACTCTGTATATTTCTCTTTCAGTATATTCGTCTATCTACCTATTTATCTATCTGTGTGTATGTCTGTCTATCTATTAATCTATGTCTGTATATTTATTTGTCTTTCAGTATATCTATCTATCTATGTGTCTGTCTGTCTAGCATCCATCATCCTTAAATTGATCAACTTGTTCAACCATTCTTAACATAAAAGCAGTCTGTGATTGTGTGTGTGTGTGTGTGTGTGTGTGTGTAGGCGTCTGAGCTCAGAGAGCCTCAGTGATGACCGCTCGTGGTGGACATTGGACGGTGGTCTGGTGGAGGAGGAGAAATCGTCGCTGCAGCGCGCACTGCGCAGTCTACACACCCAGCTGGGCAGCGAGCGCGAGCGGCGGGAAGCGGCGGAGAAGGTTACGGAACTGGCCGAGAGGGAGAACCGAGCTCTGGAGGAACAGCTGGCACAGCTGGAGGGGACGCGGCGCCACCAAGCCGAGCTGGAGGCGGAGGTGGAGGAGCTGCGCCAGTTGTGGCGCTCTGAAACATGGCGTGTCAGATCTACAGACTCGCTCGTAGCCGACGCCGTGTTCTTCCTCACCGAGGAGAAGGGGGCGGAGCCGGCGGCAGAGGTCGTAGAGGTGGAGGAAGAGGACGGGTCCGAACAAGAGCCGAAGCGCGGGCACGAGCTGACGTGTATACGGCGATCGGAGGCGGTGAGGCACCGCGGCATCTCTCTGCTGAACGAGGTGGACGCGCAGTACAGCGTCCTGAAGACCAAATATGAGGAGCTGCTGCTGCGCTGCCACACCCCCGACCACACCCCCAGCCACAAAGCCGTCCAGACTCCCGCCGCCTGCCTCAAAACTCCGTCCGCCTCCCTCACGGAGGACTCCTACCAGCCCGAGTACAGGGCACTCTTCCAGGAGATCTTCACATGTATCCGGAAGACCAAAGAGGACCTGAATGAGAACAGGGCCACGCCCAGGCTCAATCACGCACTCTGAGCTCTGTGTCTGTGTGAGGTTTTTTTTTTCAGTATTCTCATCAGCTTACGTCCATTTTTTAAAAAACTTTGCACTTTATTTTCTCCAGGACTCGCGGTACTGACCGAGGTCCTGACTGATCCCAGGGCATTGTGGGATATCAGGAGTGTGGTGGAGTTTCTGCACCAGGATTTTAACTTATTTCTTACTTTTTCCAAATTTCACACGTTTTTCCACACGTCTCATTCCATCTTGGTTGTTTACGTTCACGTCAGTCACTAAACATCACGTGTTTGCTCTCGTTCATGTGTACTGTTTCTTCACGTGTGAGATGTGTATACACCTGAGGTCTGAGCTCACTTGGGTCTCAGTGGCATGTGTTGTGTACGCTGCCCCCTAGTGGTCCTGCAGTGTGTGTGTGTGTGTGTGTGTGTGTGTGTGTGTGTGTGTGTGTGTGTGTGTGTGAAACAGCAGTGTTTGACAGATTTAATCACTGCAGCTACATCCAACATCACAACCACACTTCACATCACACACTGATCTATTACTCAGTCACACACACACACACACCATCCAAGCTTAAACTCACTCTCTCTCTCTCTCTCTCTCTCTCTCTCTCTCACACACACATTCTGTCCAGGCTTTAACTTAAGGACCTTATACTAACTAACTAACACACACACACCGTCCAGAATTGAACTCACACACACACACACACACACTGTCCAGTCTTAAGCATGCACACATTCACATATACACTGTTCACACAGGCTTAAACACACACACGCACACACTTGTTGTGTTTAGTGGTTAGTTTGCTGTAACTCACGTCACACTCCTGGTTGTTGCTCTGTTTTGGAGTGTAATTGTAACCTGCAGTGTTTCTCACACACTACAGATATTAATAACAGTCAAACGCTGGCTTTATAAACTGTTATAACGTGGAATCTTGATAAGATGAAGGAGAAAAAACGATTCATCAACACGTCTGGAGTCGCGCCGGGGCTTCACGTAACTCTCACATCTCTCTTCACATCGCTTCAGGAGCTTCACGACGCTTCAGGAGCTTCGTCTCACGCCAGAGCTCCACGTCACACAGGAGATCCATGTCACTGCAGGAACATCATTTCAGGAGCAAGATTGTTTGTTTTTGTTTTTTTTTTGTTTTTTATGCTTACCTCATGAGCTCTGCCTGTGTTCTAACGAACAAACTTAACTGTACTAACGTGTTCGGAACTTTCTTCCCGCTCTGCACTTTATTCTATTATTTTATGCATTTCAGGGTTTTTTTTTTATTATTTTTTTTAATTGTATTTATTGTTTTTCTTTTTTTTCCCCAGAAGTGGATGTAGATATAATAAGAGCTTTATTTTATTTTGTTATTTATTTTGTTCCTTTTTTTTTGTTCAGTCACTGTATATTTATTTCTTTTTTTGCGTTTGCGTACACTGAGTCGATGATTTTTCTTCACAGATTTAGGATTTAAAACGGAAAAATAATTTTTGTTCTAAATTTGGTCTATGTTTATTTGGGTTTTTTTTGTCTGATGTTCGCTCGCTGAGTTTTGCACTGGAGATCAGAAGATGAACGGAGAAAAAAAAAAAAAAAAAAAAGTATTTGATTCTGGTGCTAGCTTGTTGGTCAGCGGTTTATTTATTTATTTTTTTCCATGTTTTTTCCTGTGCAGTGTAACTAAATCTTTTAGGAACAAAAAATTTCAGCAAATTTGGTAAACCCGTGGAAATACCACTCAGGTTTTGCTCTTAGCTTCTAAAAACAACATTTTTTTTTGTTCTCGCCCACTAACTCTGGTACCATGTTAACACAACACAGAGGAAAAGAGGACACTAAAGCGCCGCTGCATCTCTCTCTCTCTCTCTCTCTCTCTCTCTCTCTCTCTCTCTCTCTCTCTCTCTCTCTCTCTCTCTCTCTCTCGACTGAATCCAGTGTAAGCACACTGAAGTGAACATCAGACTCAGAGCTTGTATTTTATAACTGTGTGTGTTTCTTCTGAAGCTGTTCCTTTGTGGAGCTTCTCCAGGCCTGAGGGGAATTTAATCCCTGTCTTCAGGAACACGTTTATTATTTTCACATCTAAACGTTTTCACGTTTTTCCCTCCATCAGAAGTGAGACTGGTGGAAGAAGAGAGACGACACGAGCGTGTTTGAGGATTTGAGGTTTAGTGATGATTCGTGATGGAGAGATGATGATGATAAAAGTAATGATGATGGCACAAGTGATGGATATGATGATCTAATGGTAAAGGTGATGGAGATGATGATGATGATGATGATGATGCAGTGGTGAAGGTTATGGAGATGATAATGCCATAGCATTATCATCAGATGGTGAAGGTGATGATGATGATACGATGGATCAGTTGAAGTTTGTGTGTAAAAGGAAAAAGCAGAGGTTGTGACGTGACACAGGAAGTTTTTGCACGTAGCAGGATGAGGAAGTGTTTCGTCATCGTCGACATTTTTCGGGGAAACTTTGTAAAATATCTCAGCTTCACATATTTACTCCTTTTCTGAAACGTTTTGATTTGATTTCTTCAACTCCGGGTCATTTGGATGTTCATGAGATGACAAGCTGGGCTTTTCCGCCAATGAAGAACGAGTAGCTTCAACGTTCCATTGAGTGTTTATGCTAACGTTTTATTAGAGGTCATAATTAGTGTTAACCACGCATTCCTGCAGATCAGAAGATGAGAGAACTTTTTTCCATTTTTATGTCAGAGGTCACTTAAATGAAGTGGACAATCCCGTGGTGATTTGGAACACCGCTTATTTAGCTGAACAAGCAGGATCGTTTCATCGCCATAGCAACAGGTCAAATTTCTATGCTTAAACCATAAATATGGCAACTTTGCTTAGCTCCAGATGTTGAAGCTGATGTTGAAGTTGCTGAATGGACATCTCGTAGGTTTTCTCAGTAAAACAATTTTCTATTTGTGACACTTTAATGAATTCTTTATCGAAGGAAATGATCACTTTGTCATCTCGGAAAACATTCCCAGAATCTCAAACCAAGTTAAAAAAAAAAAAAGCAGAAAAAAATGGAGTAAATAAAAAATATATGAATAGAAAGTGCTTCCTTTAGGTCACGAATATAGCATGAATTTTATTTAATGTGATTTAATGTGAATAATTTCATAACAGCCCTAAATATCCTGAATACTAGAGATCTGTTTATAGCAATAAGTCGTAGATATAAGTCAGCTTTTAGAGTTTAGACGTAGTGGATCACTCGGATCCTGGGATAGCCACAGGAACGCCACCGATCCGTCAGCCGGCTCATTTGCGTATTCGTATTAGCGAGGCAGATATCGTAATATATTTATTTAATTAATGGATTAATAGATAAATGTAAGGTGTGGAGATCAGAGTCTTTAATCCAGTTGATCCACTTTAAAGGTGCTAAGAAGTTAAAATAATTCTATTTTTTACGCTAATGCTTTTGTGTGTGGGGGGGGAAGACGCTAGATCTGACACAGAATGCTAACTTCCATTAAGTGTGTGTTGGAGAGGGGGGAGCTTTTAGATACAAACAGAAATGCTTGAATCGAATGTAAACAAGCGCACACACATACACAAGTGTGTTTCCCTCCATTTCTTTTTTGTTTTCGGACTCAATGGTGTGTATCGTACTGAGAATCTTTAACGTGGTCATTAACCGCTAATGTAAGCTAATATGCATCACCTGTAACATGGTGCTGAACTTTATAGACTTTGTAGCTGAATGCCATAGAAATGCCTTTAAAAAAAGAAAAGAGTTAGGGCATGAACAGCTAGCTAACGCTTGATTCGGTTCAAAATGGCCGATTAAAGAAAGATTTGCAATTCAACAAGTCTGAAGTGTGTGTTTATTTGGCAAGGAGATCTTTTATTTGTGTAGAAACTGTTACTGTCTGTCTTTGTGGGTGTGGCCTTAACTGTAGCTACCGTACTCTCACCTGAGCTGCAGGCGATCTCTGCTGTTCCAAACTTTATTTTTAAATATATAAACATGTGATAAGTCGTTGTCGTGTTTGACAAAATGTGTCTGAGGGAGGGGAAGAGGGATGGGAAGCGGGAGGGCTTTATTTGTCTGAGGGAGGGGAAGGGGGAGGGCTTCATGTGTTTGAGGGAGGGGAAGGGGGAGGGCTTTATGTGTCAGAGGGATGGGAAGGGGGAGGGGTTTATGTGTCAGGGATGGGAACGGGGGAGTGCTTCATTTGTTTAAGGGAGGGGAAGGGGGATGGGGAAGGGGGAGGGCTTTATGTGTCAGAGGGATGGGAAGGGGGAGGGCTTTATGTGTTTGAAGGGGGGGTGGGTGGGAGGGCTTTATGTGTTTGAGGGAGGGGTAGAGGGATTGGAAAAGGGGGAGGGCTTTATGTGTCAGAGGGATGGGAAGTGGGAGGTCTTCATTTGTCTGAGGGAGGGGAAGTGGGATGGGAAGAGGGAGGGCTTTATGTGTCTGAGGGAGGGAAAAGGAAACTAGAATTTTCCACGATCAATTATCATTAAATAAAAGTTCGACTCTCAAATAATTACACAAGTAACATTACACCTTTATTACCCTCATTTACATCAGATCAATTATTTACGTCTAAAACACACAAAACCCACAGGACACCACACGGCAATTACAGGAACAACAACAACAACGCAGAGCTACAGCTACAGGTCCGAGTGACAGGAAGTGATGAGCGAGAACTGTGAGAAAATCCAGGACCCACTGCTGTTCTCTCACACTTCTGTTATTTATTATCATTTAATACACAGTTAATAAAAGTGCAGTGTTTTATATCCCACCCTCCATCTCGCAGCTTCACAGCTGACCCGACGTTCCCAAGGTTAGCTATTTCTCTTCAGTTCTGTAGTCAAGCGCGGTTACGTTTAATTAAAAAAGCATAAGACGGCAAGCAGTGGCTTGGCTCCTGAAATCTTTGTGGGTGTAAATAGCAACAACGCAACGGCGACTCTAAATTGCTAACCGTGTAGACAGGATCTTCACCCAATGTGTGCTGGAATAGGCTCCAGGAGCTCCCCGTGACCCTAATTAGGAATAAAGCGGTTATAGACAGTGGATGGATGTTTATATTTTGGGAAAGTTTATTATTCGTCATGGATTTTTTTACGATTTGTAGAAATCAATAAGCAATCACATCAAAATCAATCAAATTCTGAGGATCGTACGATTTTTTAAAAAAATTCCACAGATATTAATCAGGTTCATTCCGAGACGCGTCACGTGAAGTCACCTGACACATTTAAGCCAAAGCCCTGTTATGTTCACGTGCGCGTCAAACGTGAGTAAAGCTATGTACACTATTTGCCAGCTATCTAAACGATAAACTAGCGGTCACTTTTATGATGTTTAGATCAGGATGCTATAATCCTGCAATTTCTCACTAGGAGAAGAAGATTGATTTCCAGTATAATTTGTTTAAGTGCTGTGTCTGTTCAAACGTACCAACATCTCAGAGTGAGAGAGTTCTGGTCCAGGACCCGTGCTCTTCTTGTGCTTCATGTATCAATACATAAATACATGAAGCACAAGAAGAGCACGGGTCCAGGACCAGAACTCTCTCACTCTGAGATGTTGGTATGTTTGAACAGACACAGCACTTAAACAAATTATACTGGAAATCAAACAAAGCACAAAACCACATGTGACTAATATATTTACAGACTAGTCTCATGTCTCGAGGTTCCTGCTGCCCTGCAGCTGAGATCAGAAGGCAGGGTTTCAAGGAGGAATCAGAGGTTGCCGTGGTAACGCCAGCATGGGCAAAGCAGCAGCACCACCAGTCCCACCAGCACTATCATCATCATCAGGACGAAGAGGAAGGACCAGGAGTCCTGGCCAGAGGAGGCAGATGGGACGGGTCGGCTCAGGAGGTACTGCTCCACCGAGTCAGTGAGGGTGTACTTCTTCGGGGAGAAGCCCAGCTCCTTACGCGCCTTCTCGATCCTGAATGTGTGGCTCACGGCGATGTTTCTCACCTGGAGAAACAGAAAACTAAATTCTTAGCATACACTGGAGCACTGAGCCAATAAGGAGCTGAAAAAGTTTTCCAATGCACCATCAGATAAACAAGACTTGGTTTGAGGAAAGGTCATGAATCACGAATCTCAACAAATCATTTAGACTGAAGTATGAAAGTGTTTTACAAAATGTCACAGTTCCTAGACAGAACTATGGATTCAGTGGATACTCAGCTTCGAGAACAGGGATTGGTGGGAATGCTGTCAAATCTCTAGCCAACTTAGCGGGTTACCGTTCATAAATTATGACCAGTCTTGGGCAGCATGGTGGCTTAGTGTTTAGCACTGTTGCCTCACAGCAAGAAGGTCCTGGGTTTGAATCCCGGGTTCTAACAGGCAGCGGCCGTTCTGTGTGGAGTTTGCATGTTCTCCCTGTTACTCTGGGTACTCCGGTTTCCTCCCACAGTCTAAAAACATGTACATTAGGTTGACTGATCATTCTAAATTGCCTGTGAGTGTGTGTGGTTGGCCCTGTGATGGACTGGTGACCTGTCCAGGGTGTACCCCTGCCTTTCACCCAATGTGTGCTGGGATAGGCTCCAGCAGATCCCCGTGACCCTAATTAGGAATAAAGCGGGTATAGATGATGGATGGATGGATGATCAGTCATTAATTTCTGGGGAAGTTCATCTGTGCAGATTACTGAACTCCTGAGTCAATTCCATTTATTTGTATAGCACTTATAACAATGGACTTTGTCTCAAAGCAGCTTCACAGGAGTAAAGAAACATCAAAAAAATGATAAACCTTAACTTTAAGTTACTATTTATCTCGAACATTTATCGCTAACAAGCAAGCCTGGCATTCCCTTCTGAGCCCGGTTCCTGTCAAGGTTTCTTCCTCATATCATCCCAGGGAGTTTTTCCTTGCCACCGTCGCCACAGGGTTGCTCATTAGGGATAAAATAAAATAGTTTAATAATTTAATTTAATAATTTATTCTTATTTCTAGTTATTTAGTTATATATTATTCCCCTCCCCTTTCTCCGTTTCTGTTCTTTTGTAAAGCTGCTTTGAGACAATGTTCATTGTAAAAGGCGCTGTACAAAATGAATTGAATTGAATGATTTTGTGTTCATTTCTACGATTCACAAACTCATTAATAAAGTTTCCCACAAATTAAACAATGAAAAAAACAAGTTTTGAAGCTAACGAATGGATGGATGGATGGATGGATGGATGAATAAATGGATGGATGGATGGATAAATGAATGAATGGATGGATGGATGGATGGATGGATGGATGGATGGATGGATGGATGGATGGATGGATGAATGAATGAATGAATGAATGATGAAGAAAAAGATAACGTCCTTAAATACGGCCAGGTTCGAGATTGCTAGCTAGCGAGATCTAGTTGCAAACTGGGCACAAATGACTCATGTATGACTCCTGGACTGCTGGACATATGCTATGATGTAGTTATCTGTTTATTTTTTTTGACTAGTAGATGTCATGAACATCCAGCATCTTAAAAAAATTACTATTCAACAGTAAAAAGTGTATTAGACTCCTGTCAGATTTATTTCAGCGCTCGAGATGTTTGTATTGTATATATCAAGAAAATATTTTTTTATATACGTATAATTCCTTCTTCGGTCAGTATTTTCTAGCCCGAAATAATTTTTCCTGGCTTGTGTTTGAGTGTTTGAGTTTTAAGGCTGGTGGTTTAGGCGCTACTCCGACTCTGAAAGTCAGGAGCGTAATAATCTAATTCAGAGAACAGGCACCGTGTATTGTTCTGTGTTTGTGTTCTATGCGAGATCTCCAAGGTCTGGATCATCAGGTCAGGTCCGGGCCGCACCAGGTGCTGAGAGCTGGACGTGGATCTGTCCGAGTCCGGATCGAAGTTTCATTCGTCAGCGGGTCAGCCGAACTGCGTTCATGTCGTGGCATTACTTTTCTGTTAAGCGGTCTCGTTCTCGCCTGGCACAGGACGACGCCCCCTGCTCCTCTCTCCTCTTACTGTGGAGGATTGGATATCTGCACGGAAATTCTCCATCCATCCACCAGGCACTGTGCCAATCCCAATCACCTGGCCTTCATACACCGTGGGCCAAAAGACCTTTTATAGCTTTTAAAAATGCAGTTTTAAAAAGTCATTATTCCCTTGAATATCAAACAGGAAATTTAAATATTTTAAACAAAAAAATAATAATAGAAATAGTTTTAGGTCATAAACTTAGACTTTTAGACTGAATGCAGAAGGAAACATCAGTGAAGCTTTTTACTCTGGGAAAGATTCTGCACATAATCTGACATTTGCATCAACTCTTGCTAACGTTTCAGATGGAAAAGAAGCCAAAAGTTCAGACTGCAGGAGGCGACCGCTTCCATTCTGATCCTGAAACCTCTACTGGAATCGACACGTTCTCTTTAAAATGCTTTTCTTTAAGAATGAACAAATAAGAAATACAGGACATCACACACTGCTAAAAATGCTCATAACGCGGGTATCTCTGAGTATCAGATCAACACCGTTGCTAGTCTCATAAAGGTCAGAATGCTGCTTATCAAATTTAAATATCATTTTCTATTCCACTCTTACACAATTTAGCTCTTTTTAAAAAAAATAAACTTCACAGCAGAAGATGTTCTGGAGGCCAATCTGAGCCAAGGTGAGAGAGCAGGATTAAAGCTCTGCCGCATCACTCTTCTTAGACAGAGGTGAAGCAAGCACTAAATCCCACCAGTGTCACTAATATCAGGTATAAAGTGAAAATAGAGCATGAAAGAAAATAAATTAATAATAATTGAAATATTTTGCTGCTTTAGATCATGTGTATTATAAATATTGAAATCAAGAGTGGATTTTTTTCCAGTAAGGAAGTGATTTCTGACTTCTGGTTATTCTGGAGATTAAAATAACACTCACTAGACTATTTATCACTGCTCTTCGGGCTAAAACGCCTCTGTCGCCTTTTACCCCCTCCGAAACCCAGTGAGCCGCCAAGGAGCCCGAGCTCATGATTAATTCACACGGCCGAGCCGATCATCCAAATCGCTCCGAGCTTCAGCGCCTCCTTCTCACGTTTCAGGCTGAGAGCAGCTCGAGTCAGGGAGCAGCGTGAAGCACTCCCGGATCACTCGTTGCCACTTTAAACGATTTATTCCATCATGTTTTGCAAAATAAACCAACTTCATTAGATTGGCAAACAAAGTGAATGAGCAGAGATAGCTAATTTTCACTGAGACTTTGAGCGACAACGAGCGTTGGTGACTAGACGTGGGCGTGTCCACATGAGCTATGCGACAACGTTGAGAAAAGTTGAACTTTTGTGCAAATAAGGAGCTGGATTTTATACACAAACACCAAAATCTCCTTTCCAGAACATTCCCTTTTAGCCACCTTTTAAGAAATGACCTGGATCGCTAGCTGTGCTACATAATGATAATAGTTATCGCCATGGCAACCGGTAGTACTGCAGGAATGCCTACTGACCACAACACAGCAAGGTATATACTGATTGTTACCATGATTCTGAATCTTCAGATCAGTGTTATCACTGTTAAAGCATTGATGTAAAGATAAAACACTCTTTTTCACCACAAAAGAGTGGTGTGGTGAAGCGGAGTCACTCCCATCGCACACCGATCCTCCTAAATTTAAAGATTTTATTGTTAACTTTATTATAGAATTATGTGTTTTGTTTTGTTATGTCTTCACTACAAGAGAAATTTTAAAAAAGGCTGGTGAAGGAAAGAACGTTTATAGCTGCTATAACAAAAAAAAGTTAAATGGACAAAAAGATTTTCTAAATTAAAAGCTGTGATTGTTGGAAAAAAATTTGTGATATAAAATGAAGAAAACACATCAGGACACAAAGCGCCCCTGGGAAGTTGGTTTTTACAAGTTGGAAAGTCGTAATTACGACATCAGGTATGCTGATTCACTCTGGTCAGAGTGAGGTGGAGATGAACCTTCTATTAATGAACTAGAAAAATGAAATAAAGTAAATAAAATACAGCAAGATTTTTTTTTACTTAATAAAATAAAATTAATTAATTAATTTAATTTAATATATACAGCAAGATTTTTCTATTTCTAGAAAATAAAGAAAAGAATAATAAAGAAAATAAAGAAAAATAATGAAAAGAAAATAAAGAAAATAAAATAAAGCAAGATTTTTCTACTTAATAAAATAAAATAAAGAAAAGAAAATAAAGAAAATAAAATAAAGTAAATAAAATACAGCAAGATTTTTCTACTTCTAGAAAATAAAGAAAAGAATAATAAAGAGAATAAAGAAAAATAATGAAAATAAAATAAATAAAATAAAATAAAATAAAGAAAATTAAAAAAGGAAATAAAATACAGCAAGATTTTTATACTTCTAGAAAATAAAGAAAAGAATAATAAAGAAAATAAAGAAAAATAAAGAAAAATAATGAAAATAATGAAAATAAAATAAAATAAAGCAAGATTTTTCTACTTAATAAAATAAAATAAATAAAATAAAATAAAGTAAATAAAATACAGCAAGAATTTTCTACTTCTAGAAAATAAAGAAAAGAATAATAAAGAGAATAAAGAAAAATAATGGAAATAAAATAAATAAAATAAAGCAACATTTTTCTACTTAATAAAATAAAATAAATAAAATAAAATAAAGAAAATTAAAAAAGGAAATAAAATACAGCAAGATTTTTATACTTCTAGAAAATAAAGAAAAGAATAATAAAGAAAATAAAGAAAAATAAAGAAAAATAATGAAAATAATGAAAATAAAATAAAATAAAGCAAGATTTTTCTACTTCTAGAAAATAAAGAAAAGAATAATAAAGAAAATCAAGAAACATAAAGAAAAATAATGAAAATAAAATAAATAAAATAAAACAAAGCAAGATTTTTCTACTTAATAAAATAAAATAAATAAAATAAAATAAAGTAAATAAAATACAGCAAGACTTTTCTACTTCTAGAAAATAAAGAAAAGAATAATAAAGAAAATCAAGAAACATAAAGAAAAATAATGAAAATAAAATAAATAAAATAAAACAAAGCAAGATTTTTCTACTTAATAAAATAAAATAAATAAAATAAAATAAAGTAAATAAAATACAGCAAGACTTTTCTACTTCTAGAAAATAAAGAAAAGAATAATAAAGAAAATAAAGAAAAATAATGAAAATAAAATAAATAAAATAAAATAAAGCAAGATTTTTCTACTTAATAAAATAAAATAAATAAAACAAAATAAAGTAAATAAAATACAGCAAGATTTTTCTACTTCTAGAAAATAAAGAAAAGAAAATGCGCATCAGGTGTGTTTTGCTTTTTTATGTTTTAATCAACTTATCGGACCTTATATCGTAATTATACAGCACATAATATCGCACACTAAACATTCCATTTCAGCAAACATACAGATGTTGTTTTCAATCATCGTTTCCACCATGTTTCCTGACTGACACGCCCCCAACTCAGAAGCTCAAACTCATAAAACATGAGTTTGTAATTATGACTTTGTGATGGAGTTCGTCTGCGTTCCACTTGTAAATTCCCACCTGACTAAAACACCTGACGTCACTGTGTTTAAAACAGGCTGTGTGACACTCTGTGATTGATTTAAGTCATTTCAAATGAAGAAAGAAATTTGATATTAAACAAATATAAAAACAACAGATTTTTTTGCTGTCAAATACAGAAATACAGAAGTATGGTGTTTTTTTTATTCATGTTAAAAAACTCCAAAAATGAAATAAAATAAAATAATTCTTGGTATCAAGGTGTCTTAACCAAGAATATTATTGGCTGTTTCCTGTTTTCATATATAGACTATAAATTTAAGGTTTATTTTATACTCTACATTCCCGAAGCGCAATTTTCTCCCAGGAGCTGATGGAATAATCCAGACTTCCAAGTTAACTAATTAACCAACTTATTAACTAACTAACCAACTAACTAACTAACAAACCAACTAATTAATTAACTAAATAACTACTAACTAACAACAAACAAACTATCTAAATAATAATAATAAATTATTAAATAATATTAAATAATTAACTATCTAACTAACTAACCAACTAAAAACTAACTAACCAACCAACAAAGCATCCAACTAATTAACTAACGTATTAACTAACTAACTAACTAACTAACTAACTAACTAACTAACTAACTAACTTAATAACTAACTAACTTATTAACTAACTAAATAACTACTAACTAACAACAAACAAACTATATAACTACTTAGTTAACTAATTAACCAACTTTTTAACTAACTAACCAACTAAATAACTAACAAACCAACTAATTAATTAACTAAATAACTACTAACTAACAACAAACAAACTATCTAAATAATAATAATAAATTATTAAATAATATTAAATAATTAACTATCTAACTAACTAACCAACTAAAAACTAACTAACCAACCAACAAAGCATCCAACTAATTAACTAACTTATTAACTAACTAACTAACTAACTAACTAACCAACAAAGCATCCAACTAATTAACTAACTTATTAACTAACTAACTAACTAACTAACTAACTAACTAACTAACTAACTAACTAACAACAAACTAACAACAAACTAAACTAAATAACTAATTAAGAACTAACTACTTAACTCACAGCAGGTACATGAACTCTACAAGCAGGTAAAGGTCTGGAAGTAATGATCGTTGAGTCTGATGTGATTTTAGCGACTTTAAGAAAAACAGATACGGAGAAAGGAAGGATGTGGAGAGAGGAAAAGAGAGCTGAGGAATAAAAAGTACAGTGAAGTGAATGATTTTGTGGAAGGGACTGAATCAGAAGTGAGGAAGGAAGTGTGATCTAACATTTTCATTTATTACAAACGACAGAGAAAAGCAGGTGATGGGGAAAAAACGAAAGCGGAGAAATAATAATAATAATATTCTGTACCTCGTTTCTGGTCAGGAGCAGTGGCGTCTCCATCACGGGTCTCACAGCCAGGTGTAACTGCTCCATCAGGAAAGCTGCACACGTGACATCACGTCAAATCCACGCTCTTTATTTCATCATGATGAAGATGACCGCTATAATGATGAAACAGGTCAGAGTTCAGGTCCTACCTGCTGAGTAGACGAGCGACACCGGGAGCCGGATCAGTGGACGAGTGTAGCCCAGTCTCTCGAACTGTCCAGAGAGGAGGAGAAACTCGGGTCAGGGTTAAAAACCTCGAGTCTCTGACTCACAGAGAAGCAGCTTCACAACTTTCTATTAATGCCATCCTTCTACAGTAATAATACCCTAATATCGTTTCTATGGCAAGAGATCATTCACTGGAAGGAGTCTCCAGTGTCAGCTTTGTAACTTTCACACTTCTATGCAGTTTCTCTGTTAGACATCAACATGACTTCAAGAAGAAAAAAAAGGTGAGGAAATGACTGTTTAAAGCCGTTATATTCCAAGAACAAGAAGAAAATGTTAAAGGTAACTGTAAATGGATAAAAGCACCAAATAATCTCCAGGACGTTTGTGTAGTCGGAGGTTTCACACTACTCCTACTCCCCCCAATTCATTTTCTTATTCTCTCTCTCTCTCTCTCATTTCTGCTGAAAGATTGCAGACTCACCAGCGGCGTCATCCAGTCGAAGACGTTAACAGATTCTCCGTCGTTGATGAAGTAGGCCTGTCCATTCTGAAAACAAGAAAGACGTGACTCCGTGACTGCAGTGACTCTCAGACTCTCAGACTCACAGATCGCTAATTACAGCTAGATTATTGATTATCAGCACTGGTAATCGAGGACTAGTTAGTGCCTGACCTAGTAATGATGCACAGGTGTGTTCTTCATCATAGGCACATAATCAGGATGTCATAAAACATAGCAGGTCTCGATCAAGGCTGAAGTTCACACAAAGAAACTGTAAATATCTACTACTGATAATAATAATAATAATAATAATAATAATAATAATAATAATAATAAGCTGTATTACATGTACTTTAACAGGGTTATATATTACAGTGTGTCCAAAAATTCAGGAATCATTTGGAGTTAAAATATAAATATACATGTTTGTTTTATTTATTTAATTTATTTATTTATTTACACTTAAATTCGATGAAAAGAGAGCCTCTTTTGGGCATGATGCCATTTTCTTTATTTAACATGGGACACTATGGAAGGAGTCTCCAGTGTCAACGCTTTTTAAGAGTCAGAGGTAAAAACTGTAATTAAAGAAATAAACAAACAAATAAATAAATGAGCAAGTAAATAAATGAATAAACAAACAAACAAATAAATAAATAAATAAATAGTTGTATTTTTTTGGCTTGTCAAGAGGAACAAAAAGACACTGGTGAATTAAAACAGTGTGAAATTCACTGAGAAGTTTATGTTTATTAATATAGACAGATAAAAAAAAGTATTTATTATTTTTTAATAAATAAAAATAGCACTTGCTGTGGTTTAAGAGGAATAAAACACAACATGATGAGCTGTTAATAAGAGGATATCCAGCTAGTGGGTTATAACTGAGACTGTGACTCTGCTTCATCACATCACTGTGTTGTTGATTATTTCTCTGGAAGAGAGTGACAGGGTGTGTGTGTGTGTGTGTGTGTGTGTGTGTGTGTGTGTGTGTGCAGCATGGAGAAGGGAGAGTGGAATTCTTTCAGGTGTGTCCAGTAAACATTGAAGGAGAGTTTGTGATGCTGCTCAGTGTGAGCAGTGAGGAAGAGGTGAGGTAGAGGTCTCTGTACTTACTGCCACACAGCCTCTCTCAGGACTCAGACCTTCAGCTGCCAGGACATGAGCCATGACCAGATTATCCACATGAACCCAGTTCATCCTCGCCCGGGGGTCACCAAACGTAAAGCTGAACAACCTGCGCTCCACATTCACCTAGAGGAACGGGGGTGGTGGGGTGGTGCAGGGACAGAGAGAGAGAGACAGAGAGAGAAAGAGAGAAAAAGAGAGAGAAAGAGAGAGAAAGAGAGAGAGAGACAGAGAGAGAGGGGTAGGGGGGATGGGGGCAGAGAGAGAGAGAGAGACAGAGAGAGACAGAGAGAGAGAGAGAGAGAGAGAGAGGGGAGAGAGAGGGAGAGGGAGAGGTGAGGGGGCAGAGGGACACACACAGAGAGAGAGAGAGAGAGAGAGAGAGAGAGAGAGAGAGAATGAATGAATGAATGAATGAATGAATGAGAGACGGAGATATAGGGAGAGAGAGAGAGAGAGAGAGAGAGAGAGGGAGAGGTGGGGGGGGCAGATGGGGACACACAGAGAGAGAGAGAGAGAGAGAGAGAGAGAGAGAGAGAGAATGAATGAATGAATGAATGAATGAGAGACGGAGATATAGGGAGAGAGAGAGAGAGAGAGAGAGAGAGAGAGAGAGGGGAGAGAGAGGGAGAGGTGGGGGGGCAGATGGGGACACACAGAGAGAGAGAGGGGAGAGAGAGGGAGAGGTGGGGGGCAGAGGGACACACACACAGAGAGAGAGAGAGAGAGAGAGAGAGAGAGACAGAGAGAGAGAATGAATGAATGAATGAATGAATGAATGAGAGATGGAGATATAGGGAGAGAGAGAGAGAGAGAGAGAGAGAGAGAGAGAGAGGGGAGAGAGAGGGAGAGGTGGGGGGGCAGATGTTGGGACACAGAGAGAGAGAGAGAGAGAGAGAGAGAGAGAGAGAGAGAGAGAGAGAGAATGAATGAATGAATGAATGAATGAATGAATGAATGAGAGACGGAGATATAGGGAGAGAGAGACAGAGAGAGAGAGAGAGAGAGAGAGAGAGAGAGAGAGAGAGAGAATGAATGAATGAATGAATGAATGAATGAGATAAAGGGAGAGAGAGAGAGAGAGAGAGAGAGAGAGAGACAAACAACAAACAATAAATACATAAATAAAGCACACAGTAGAATACTGAACATCTCAGCTTCTCCAGCTGCTTTACACAATGATGTACTGAAACATGTGTGTGTGTGTGTGTGTGTGTGTGTGTGTGTGTGTGTGAGGAAACAGGACTGTCATTGGAGCTTCTCACTGAGTCGATTAATATTGTACAGCTTTGGATACATTAGAGCGAGTGAGGATGATAAACAGCAACACTGAGAGAGAGAGAGAGAGAGAGAGAGACAGAAAGAGAAAGAGAGAGACAGAAAGAGAAAGACAGAGACAGACAGAAAGAGACAGTCAGAGAGAGAGAAGGAGAGAGACAGACAGAGAGACAGAGAAAGAGGGAAAGACAGAGAGAAAGGCAGAGAGAGACAATCAGAGACAGAGAGGGAGAGGGAGACAGAATATTACCATCACACGGTGTAGGTGTCTCCTCTCCTCTGGACCATAGATACCAGAGGGGCGTAACACACACGTCTGCAGCAGACCACCACCTTCATAACACACACACACACACAGACACACACACACACAGACATACACACACAGGTGGGAGTGGATGTGAAAGTTTCAGACACACCAGTGTCAGGTTGACAGACTGCTTGGCCTTATTGTAAAGTTCTAATTTTAAACAGATGTCATCGGGTCCACTGGGTTCGGTTGCAGACGGTACATTAGCATAACACACACACACACACACACACAAGTAAAAGGAGATGGCTTTCCTCAGCATCAGAGAGCAGGATCAGTACCTTGTAATGGTCTTCTGTTAGCACTGAGGACCAGACGCTCTGCGATGGCTTTGGTTCTGGAGTAATGGTCTATGTGCTGAAAACCAAACACACACAGACACACACACACACACAGACACACACACACAAATGAAAATATACAACTATAAAAATCACTTCCTGTACACACTCTGATCCAAAATTACACACTAGTTCTTTACTCTGGTCTACATATAAACTGAATCCTGGGCTCTGATTGCAAACAGTCGTGTAAGCATTTCACTGCATATCATACTGTCTACGATTATGTATGTGACAAATAAAATTTGAATTTGAATTTGATTGGTCAGGAGCTGCTGATTCATCATTGGATGATGTGGTGAAGTTTTCTGTTGTGTTTATGTAACAGTTACGGAAGGAGTCTCCAGTGTCAGAGCTAAAGCTGTAACAGTAACAAAAACTACACTATATTGGCAAAAGTTTTGGGATGTCTCTGGGACACCTTTACATGCACATGAATGTAATATGGAGTTGACCCCGCCCCTTTGCAGCTATAACAGCTTCAACTCTTCTGGGAAGGCTTTCCACAAGGTTTAGGAGTGTGTTTATGGGAATTTCTGACCGTTCCTCTAGAAGCGCATTTATGAGGTCAGACACTGATGTTGGACGAGAAGGTCTGGCTCACAGTCTCCACTCTAATTCATCCCAAAGGTGTTCTATGGGGTTGAGGTCGGGACTCTGTGCAGGACAGTCAAGTTCCTCCACACCAAACTCACTCATCCATGTCTTTATGGACCTTGCTTTGGTCACTGGTGTGCAGTCATGTTGGAACAGGAAGGGGTCATCCCCAAACTGTTCCCACAAAGAGCATGAAATTGTCCAAAATGTCTTGGTATGAAGCTGAAGCATTAAGAGTTCCTTTCACTGGAACTAAGGGGCGGAGCCCAACCCCTGAAAAACAACACCTGAACTCAATGATTTGGAGAGGTGTCCCAAAACTTTTGGCAATATAGTGTATTTTTCATTTTGTGGGTTCTTAGTAGCAAAAAAAAAAAAAGGAAAAATGATGGGTTGGTGAGGAAATGTTTCTAGCTGCTGTAACGTAAATGTGAACAGGAACTAAGTAAAGTGTGAAAAAGAAGAAGAAAAAGAAGAAAAAGAAGATGAACAAGAACAAGATGAATGAGAAGAATGTGAAGGAGAAGAAGAAGAAGAAGAAGAAGAAGAAGGAGAAAAAGAAGAAGAAGGAGAAGAAGAAGAGGAATGAGAAGAAGGTGAAGAAGAACAAAAAGAAGGAGAAGAAGAAGAAGGAGTAAAAGATGAATGAAAAGAAAGATAAGAACAAGAAGAATGAAAAGAAAGTAGAAGAAGAAGAAGAAGAAGAAGAAGAGAAAGAAGAAGAAGAAGAAGAAGAAGAAGAAGAAGAAGAAGAAGAAGAAGGAGAAAAAAAGAAGAAGGAGATGAGGAAGAAAAAGAAGAAGAAAGAGAAGAAAAAGAAGAAGTAGTAGAGGAAGGAGAAGAACAAAAAGAAGGAGGAGAAGAAGAAGTAAAGTAAAGTCTACTAGCTAAGTTTTAGTGGTCCAGCTCTGCATCAGGATCTCCACCTGGATCCAGGATCAGTAGATTGAGATGTTTCAGTCTGAATATAAAGTGAGGTGTTCCTCTGACATTCACGCTGGGGTGAAAGTCACACAGTGAGAGTCGATCCGTCTCACCATGCGGTTATGAGCTGCGATGACATGCGCTAAAGATGTGCGCTTAATGCGACCCAGCCGGGGTTCATTACTTGCTC
Source organism: Hemibagrus wyckioides (assembly GCF_019097595.1). Lineage (NCBI taxonomy): Eukaryota > Metazoa > Chordata > Actinopteri > Siluriformes > Bagridae > Hemibagrus > Hemibagrus wyckioides. The sequence goes on from NC_080733.1 coordinate 17,819,511, forward strand.
ATTTACATGCGGGTTGATGAGATGGGAGCAGCTTGTGTAGCACACACACACACACACACACACTCACACGCGACAGGTGTCAGGTTCTCTCGGTTCACCTTGCTAACCTTCCCTGCCTATAAACCACTCTCTCTTACCTTATCCAGAGGAACGCAGGGTACAGACTCCTCATCTCCATCCTCAATGGGCTTCCCAGCAAACACCACATTCACTGTGCTGGTGTACACCAGTCTGGAGACGCCACGCTCACAACACACTGCAACACACACACACACAATGAGCTCCACATGCTCTTGATTATCTCAAAACTAATGCAGATTTTACATCACACAGGTTATTAGAGCTACACAAGCCAACTAACTGACTACTGGACCCATTTTACCAGTACACTGATGTTCCAGTCCACCAGCAGAACATTAATGGACTCATTTTCAATCAGTATAAAGAAATGAATGACGTTCAGGCTGTGAGTCTGATCTAAAATGAGTCTGTGTGTTTTAGCCGTGTGTTTTTCCCTCTGTTGAAGAACCTTACACAGGTTGAAGATGAAATTTGAGCTGCTTTTTAGATAAACAAGCCCATGGAGAACATCTCAGAGAGAAGAAATGGGTTTGAGATCAACATTTACTTTGAAGATACAAACATTTCTGTGGACAAAATTTAAATAAAAAAAAAACACTTTTCTATGAATATATTGTTTCTAGCAGGCTAAAAACAGAAATCCTTCTGAAACACTACAAATTCTTAAAACGTCCAGAGTGTCCGCTTACATATGAGCTGCATATTAAACACCACTGTGGAGTGAGACTTGACCAAGACACTCAATCATCAACATGGACACAACAAAAACAGGAAGAAATTTGGTCTCTGGGGAAAGAATTTTTGTAAAAGATTTGTAGCTAGCATGATAATAATTCTAGCCATAGAAATTAGCTGAATGCTGATCGCCAGTGGCTACGATACAAACCGCTTTGCTAAATATAATCAAGGATACAGTGTTTTGAAGTTGAAGTTAATGTCTAATGCTAGCGAAATATGCCATTTTGCGGAAATGTGGTCAGTAGCCTTAGAGCTCCAATAGAAGACAAATCATAGCCTTATAACAGTGTTAGCTAAGGCGGCAAACAGTGGACTTCAAACATGTCTCACTGATGCTTTAGATAAACAACCCTAAGCGCCCACAACTTATTATAATGTATTATATAGACTAATCGAGTAGCTAAGCTAGTGAAAAAAAGCTCACCGTCGATGACGTTGTTGGTGCCGCCAACGTTGACGGACTCCACCTGCTCTTTCCTGAGCTAAAAGAACGAGAAAAAGAAAATAATAACAATTTCCACTGTTCTTGATTAAGCAGTTTTGTTGTATGCTAGCTATGCAGCTAGCACACCGCTATCTACAGGTACAGGGCGTCCCAAAGGTTTCACTTAGGTTATATTATATAGATTTCGTCCCACATAGTCTTTAAGAATGCCTCTTGGACTCATTCTCATGGATCAGGAAGAGGATCAGGAGTCAGGACGATGTTGCAGGGTTGCGATGGACTAACAGGACACACTGCTGCCAAACTGGGAGCTGAAGTTTGGAGAGATGGCTCCAGGTGAAGAAATGGTGAGAAGGTTCCAGAGGAGATAAATTTGCATGTGATAAAAATAGAAAAGTAGCCTTCATTGTCTGCACTGATGAAGATTTTCTAAGCAACAGGTGTAGATGGTGTGTTTTTGTCACGTGGGGTAACTTGCTGTTACATGAATAAGACTGTGTATCTCTTCATCATGGCACCTGTTAGTGGGTGGGATATATTAGACAGCAAGTCAACATTTTGTCCTCAAATTTGATGTGTGAAAAATGGACAAGCGTAAGGATTTGAGCTTTGAGTTTGATGAAGGGCCAAATTGTGATGGCTAGACCACTGGATCAGAGCATCTCCAAAACTGCAGCTCTTGTGGGGTGTTCCCGGTCTGCAGTGGTCAGTATCTATCAAAAGTATCCTTTAAGTCCTGTAAGTTGCGAGGTGGAGCCCATGGAGGCCGAACCTCGCAACTTACAGGACTTAAAGGATCTGCTGCTAACATCTTGGTGCCAGATACCACAGCACACCTTCAGGAATCTAGTGGAGTCCATCATGCCTCGACAGGTCAGGGCTGTTTGGCAGCAAAAGAAAGACCATCACAATATTAGGCAGGTGGTCATAATGTTATGCCTAATCAGTGTACATTACTGCGCAATGAAATTCTTTCTTTGCATATCCCATCCTTTGAGGGCTGTGGTCAGAACACAGGGTTGCAGTGCCACTGAAGCAGGGGAGGTTGAGGGCCTTGCTCAAGGGTCCAACGGTGGCAGCTTGGCGGTGCTGGGGCTTGAATCCTGATTTTCCAATCAACAACCCAGAGCCTAAACCATTTGATCTACCACTGCCCCAAAACCAATGAAATGAATGACTTGGTCAGTAATCAGTCCCTCCAGGAGACTTCACAGGAATCTTCTTTTAAACTCCTAGCAGTGAAGACACAGGTAATGACTTGCTACGAGAGCTGAACTCATGTTCCACACACATGAACAGAAGAAGCTTTGGCTGAACACAGAGCCTTGACTCTGACTCAACCCCACTGAACACCTTGGGGATGACCTGGAACTGGAGTCTCAACAACATAGTTTATTGTGGTTCTTATTGTACTGACCATATTGGTCTCCTCCTACAGTCAGCTTGGTAAGCCACCCATTGCTGACCCTGAGTCACCCAGAGGCCTATGTCAGGGTCATAACACAGGAAACAGAGGGGGGATAAATCAGGAATGAGACGTTCAACATATTATCACATATGGGTGTGATGGTCAGGGGTGCACAAACTTTGCCTACTTTATTACATGCTCCAGAATTGTTGCTCACCTTGTAGATGCTATAGAGACTGAATTTCACTTCACCAAAATAATATCAGGTCAGTGTTGCTACTACGGATGGCAGTGGGGGGGGCAATACTCTGTGCATCATACCAGATGGACTCCAGTGAGTATAACTCTACACCTAGAATAGAAGTAAGGACATTGTTGGTGATGTGGACAGTGTATGATGTGGAGTACAAACCTGCTCTGGTCCTGACATGCCATAGGACGCAGTGTGAAATATACAGTCCACTCCGGCACACACCTTATACAGGGTGTCATAGTCGCGTACATCACCCTACACACACACACACACACACACACACACACAGAGAGAGACAACAGACACACGCACATAACACACAACACACACAGGGAGACAACACACACACAATACAATCATGCCATGTGTGTACTATCCAAAACGTCTTATGCTTGATTTTTTGTTTAATCTTATTTGGAATGTTAACTGGATTATCACCTGGATTATTACCTGGCTTTTCACCTGGGTTATCACACAGATTATCACCTGGATGGATTATCACCTAGGTTATCATTTCGGATATCGCCTGGGTTATCACCTGGATTTTCACCTAGGTGGTTCTCACCTGGATTATAACCTGGATTATAACCTGGATTGTCACTTGGATCATCACTTTGATTATTACCTGGGTTATCAATTGGATTATCACCTAGGATATCACCTGGTTATCATCTGGTTTATCCCCTGGATTATCAGGTGGTTTATCACCTGAATTGTCACCTTAATTGTCACCTGTCTTATCACCTGTATTATCACCTGGATTGTCAACTGATTTATCACCTGGGTTATCACCTGGATTATCACCTGGGTCATCTGATTGTCTGTTTGTCTTTACTACACCTGTATACCATAATGATTTATAATCCCTCTATCCAGAGTCACCTAAAACACACAGGCTCCATTTTGTGTCTCAAGGTTCCTTCGTCATGTCACCACACTTCAGGGATCTTATTCATTAAGGATCTAAACAATTCAAATCTACATCCAGATTTCCGTAAAGCTGCTGTGTGTAAATGTGTCTTGCTCTAAACGCTCATTTTAAACACTACATCTCCGACGAGAACTGCACCGAATGCCTTTTGTGTGTGCGTTGCCTGTTTTCCCTGTGACACCTGAGTGCATCGGCAGGACTGGGGTCATTAAACCGTAGTCCTGAAACCCGAGGCTGCGGTCTTGCCCTGCTCTGCACCTGGCACTGTGCTGCTTCTGTTTCACCCAACTGCCCTGCACTGTTCACATCTCCCCCTCCACCACTCCAGGGCAAACCGACGCTCGATACCCCTTAATCAGCACTGATCATGTGAGCCATAAGGTAAATTCAAATTCAAATTCAAATTTTATTTTAAATGTAGTGAAATGCTTTTTACGACTGTCCTACATTTGAAAAAGAAAAGAGTAAAAATTAAAGTGTGTGGACATGAAAAATAAAGGGATATAGTTAAAAATATAAAGAGAAAAATAGGAAAAATTAAATGTAGAAATTAAAGACAAAAATAATTGTGAAAAACCAATAGTTATCGGATATGCATATGCAAATATGTGTATATATATATATATATATATATATATATATATATATATATACAGTACAGTGTGCATATGTAAGATATATATATATATATATATTACCCATATCACATGCATTAAGGTATTGAGTATTGTCACTTCCTCTAGTAGCAGCATTTTTTGTAAAGACGGGGCCAAATTTGAAGACAGAAATGATAAGAATAAGAAAACAAACCTAGTCTTGTCCTCAGAATTAACAGGAGGGTTGCCTAGCGAGTGATCAGAATGGGTTATACTGCTTCAGGAGATCAGCAAGATAAGCCGAAGCTAAAACCATTCAAAGCTTTAAATGTCATGAGCAAGACTTGATAGGTAATTGATAGGTAGCCATTGTAGCTGGAATAAGACTGGGGCAGTGACCTCTGGCTTTTTTGCTGCTGTGTTCTTAACTAACACTAAAAACATGAGCTAGTTTCTTATTATCATGTACGGTTAGCATATTTTCGCTTCTGCCCTTGTTTCTCAGATGATAATAAAGACCTATGATTACGATGAGACATTAATTACACACATGAACCCAGTGATCATCCAGGATCTAGGTTTACACCAAGGTCCTTATCTGTAGCCTTTGCTGTTGGCTCTGTGGTGAAATTGGCAACCTTGTTAAAGGCAGATTTACTTCCTGACATCATTATTTCTGTTTGGATCAGGATTTATGAGAAAGAACAATCTATTTATCTAAGTTTGTATGACTTTGACTCAGTCTATCCAGTTGTGTGTCATCAGCTTACAAAATGAAAGGCAATATTACGTTTTCTAGTTGCATGTCCAAGGCACTGGATATCAACTCGAGAATAATAGTGGGCCTAAAACTGAATCCTGTGGGACACCTCATTTCCAAAATCTTATCTCTGAAGAATCTCTATTAAACAAGCCCTAACAAGCTCTGTCTTAGTGTCGGTCTTTCAAATAAGATCTAAATCAGATGAAAGCTTGTCTGTTTAAACCAACAATGTTTTTAATCCTGTTTTTCAGATATTAAGGCATTATTGAATACCAACGATTCAAAGCAGAAACATATCTACAAGCCCGATGATTGTAGTAGGTACACAACCTTCTCCAAAAAGTGAGTTCTTGTGAGACGTACCTGCAGGAACACTGCTCCATCAGGAAGCTCCCTTTGTGGCTGGTGCAGGTCCAGCAGGATTACACTGATGCCCTGCCTGGCCAGAGCTTTGCCAAGCCTGAAGCCGAAGAAGCCAGCACCCCCGGTCACCAGTGCCTTCTCACCTCCTCCACTCTTCCGGATTTGCTCTGCGCTCTCCAGCCTGACGGAGGGGCTGCAGTCAGGGCTACTGCACAGAGATTTAACGGCCCCGTTGGCTCTGTTTCGGACTCCTGCGCCACAAGACATCCGGCCGCTGCGCTTGTAGCTCTGGGATTGGCACCCGTTAAGGCCCGGCTCTAGCAGGCACCCGTGGGGCAGTTGCTCCACTTGACACAAGGACCCGTTCTCCTTCATAATGCACAGCCAGGTTCAGATGCCTCCTTCTATACAGCCAGACTAGAGGGAGACCCAGGAACCCAGGGCAAGGAAAAATGAGAGTGTGTGTGAAACAGATCTGCTTCAGAGGGACTGAATGAATGCATAATTCACTTCACTGAGTGGCACTGGTCGAGCTGGACATTCCTTACACACTGGTCAGCGAGATAAGACCAGTGCCTTCACCTGCCTGTATAATAAATGTCTCGGGAATTTAATCTGCATCACCGTATAGCATAGATATAAGACACCATCATGTGATCTCCTCAAATACATCCGATACATGACGCACCGATGCCGCCGTCAATGGGTGAATATATTCACACAGAAACGAATGGATAAATAAAACACCCAGAATCCTCTGGTGAAATTCCAACGACAACCCCAGAGAGACCAGTATGGATAAAAAAAGAAACGGCTGCTAAACCGGTTTTCAGTCAAAATAGTGTAATTAAATAAAAAGTCATAGTATTAACTTCTGCCTGGAGATGCAGCCAGAACTTTACACCTTGCAATGATCTCTTGTCTACTGAATGAATCCATCACAACATACACACAGTGTTTCCCTTTTCAGAAAGTGGTCCATGTAGAGCCATCTGAGGAAGAGGAGGCTAAGAACCCATAAACATTTTAGAAACTGTTTTAGAAAATGAGGCTCCTCAAGTGATCTTTAAGTTTACCTTTTTCTAACAGTCACCAGACAGCTAACAGGTCTATATGGAGTGTAGCCGAGGGTGGGGCAGAACCTTATAATAGTCTCAAAAAATGATTCCCCTGCTAAGATGTGGAAATACTTAATAAAGCTAGAACCCTTAGCCCATTCCGAGAGGTCAACTGATTCTCAAGGAATTATTAGACAATTAATTGGATAATTAAAAGGTAAGAGCATTCTTCTTTCACGAAAAGGGGTTCGGCAAGGAGCTTTTGAAGTGTTACCAAAGACCCTTTATGGAACCCTTTAAGGTGCTAGATTTAACATTTTTGTCCCAGGTTTTTCTGATAACACGTCAACAAAACACGTCAATCTTACCAAAAAGATTTTGATCTCTTTTTTTGATTCTCCCAAGGCAATTTGATGATACCACGGAATCGGCTACGATGTGCTTTATTCTCCAGATTCATTGTACTGAATAACTTTAGAGTTACATCTTAAGAATCTTAAGAGCTTAAGGAGAAAGGTTCCTAAATGGTTCTTCACCTGCTTGTACGGTTCCATGAAAAACCTTTAACATCCGTGGAGTGTTTTCATTGTGGTGGGAAAAGGTTCTTTAGATGATAAAAGTGTTCTTTATGGCACTAAGAAAACAGAGGTTCTTTCAGGAACCATTTACAGAAAATGTTCTTTCAGGAACCAAAAAAATGGTTATTCTATGGCATCACTATGATGATCTCTTCTTGGTTCTTTCTGGCCGCCTAAGATGGCAAGATTGCTACCTAAATAAAATATAGCCATCTTCATGCTTGTAGCACTTTATTTATCCATCTTCCAGCGCTAGAAAATCCTGGATACTGAAGCCTCAATGTGACAGTCGACCATCTGAGATTTTCCACGTGTTTTCTTCACTTTCCTTAGCTCTTCTTTATTTGTTAGAAAGTTATTTTGTTGTTTCTTTTGTCCTCTAAATTCCAAAATAACTCTCATATTACTGTACAGACTGGTGAAAAACTGAAAAAAATAAATAAAATCAATATCCCCCTACCGGCTAGCTTGAGTTTTTTGTCACAGTTTGCGAACAAAATACTGAAAGTGGACACAATAAAAGGAAATTTGTTTTGTTTTGTTTTCCAGAACCAATACTTTTATGTGCTGTCTTAAAACTACTAAAAAATTGACATTTCTTTTCTTTTTTGCTTCATAGAAGAAATTATGATTGAATAAAATACCGTAAAGTCTAATGTACGGTATGGCAGAAAATAAATAAATACATTTCTTATTTTTTTTCACTAAAGCCTCGTGCACATAATTCACCTCGTTGGTTGGCCTCGTTTATATATTTTTTATTCTACAGGTTCACAACCTAACATTTGCCCTGAAGACATGAATTTTTATAAGTAGTAATGCAAAAGAAAACAAACAAAAAAAACCCCCAAATCATTAGATTTACATTTCGGACATTATGAAAATCTAATATTTCCTGATAATTAGAGCACGTGTGTTCAGTCTTAGCTCGCACTTCTTTAATATTTAAATAATTCTCTGTTTATAAAGTGTTTTATATATTTTTTTAAAAAAAAAGTCTATATTGTTGTTTTACACTGTAATTGTGACGCGCTCACTGCAACAAAACGCGCTCGAGACGCATCTCGTATCACATAACCAATGAATAAAATACGAATAAAAAAGAGAGAGCTATATCTAATCTAAACTCTGATATCTGCTAAAGCGGCTAAAGCGGATGGTTTGATGAAGTGTAAAGAGAAGAGTTTTACCTTCTTATCGCTCCTCATGCGCGCCGTGGTTTCTCCTCCAGCAGCCTGCACGCGCCGGCTCAGGTTCGCATCCACACACCTGTCACTCACCTGCCTCCTCACCTGAGACTGTACCGTAAAGCTGCAAGAGCAGGAGCACCCTCAAGCAGCTTTAGACAGTGTCAAAAAGGGAGGTGAGTGTGTTGCCGTAAACCTCAGAGATATGGATTGGAGTGCACCTGTAATTTCACCTGATAGTGCTACTGTAAAGTGCCCAGGTGGATAGTACAGTGAAAAAGGTACGCGGACCAGTGTGTAGGTTAGAAAGGAGCAGTGGTGAGAGACTGAACAGACAGACAACAAAGGTATAATTAGTTCAAATGAACTAAAATATTTATAGAGAACAGTGAATAACTCACATGTGTATTCTTCCAAGAAGATAGACTACAATAAACAAAGGAAATGTACCAATAAAAGTCAGTTATTGAAACTTGGGAAATCTTAAATTATTTCAGATAATATAGTACCTAGATTTCAATATGTAATCAAATTAAATCCTGATATGCATTCTAGTACTTCTGATCCCTGATTTATAAATCTGACCTAATCTGACTTTTGACCTATTTATAACTAATTTACTAATCTATTTTTATCTCATTTTAAACACTAGATTCTCTTTAGATGATCTACTTTTCCAGACACTTTTGGTTTTCAGGTTATTTTAAATTTAAACACCTTGTAAATCGACAAAAAAAAAACATACACAGTATAAATCCTATGAAAATCAACAACAGGGCAAAAAAAGTTAAACACTACAGTACAACAATGATGACTAACAATATCACAATTCAGTGTCCATTAATTGTATAGATTGTTAATTAATTGTTATATATAAACAGTTCTGAAGCAATTGTTTGTCAGTTCACGTTGTCCTTTAAGCAAAGTTTCGTTCATCCAGGAGAAAAAATCCAAATCCAATTCAACTCAACAAATCTGCTGAAATCCGTTGTTTTGGTAATTCACCAGGTGGCCCGCCATTACAGGACATGCGGTGGTATCTGTCAGTATTGTCACCGATCCACGGTCAAAACACTGAGAACCTGCTCAATATCGCCAGTGAAACAGAACTGTATCACCTGTATCAATATCAACTTTAAACTAAACTTTTCATCGAGTTATAACTACAGATGTGATTGTTCTTTTGCAAATCCTCAATCAAAACAAACCTGTGCTCCTCTCTCTTCTTCCACTCTCTTCCTTCTACCGCTCACCTTCTTCTTCCGCTCACTTCCTTCTTCCGCTCACCTCCTTCTTCTGCTCACCAGATATCATGTGATTCTTTTCCCTTCTCCTGATTTGTTGATCCTTCAACTCTTAAATAAAAGGAACATTACCCTCTTCTTTTTCAATACCTACGCACTTCTTATTATTTCAACATGGAAAAGAAAAAAGCTTTCGGGTGAAATTCAGGATGCACCTAAAATGCACTATAAGCTTTCCAGGTGAACTTCATTTGACCTTCTCTACACTTTTGAATGCACATGTCCAACTGTTCAGTGTTTCAGTACTTTTTGCATAACTTGCTGTTCTCTAACAAGGTGCTTAACGGCAAAATTCACAACTGGTGTTTGATCCATGAATCGACCAATACATTTTCTGGTTCAATTAGAATTGGTATTTAAACAGTCCTCTTCATCATGCTGTTCACATTTTGACATCATGAGACCAAGACCACACCTAACAACTGATCAACAGTACCTCGCCATTGTGAGGCTTCAAACAGGATGTTCTCAGAGGGAAGTGGCCACTGAGCTTAGAGTGTCACAGAGTGTCATCAGCAGGTTGGGACAGAGATACAGAGAGACTGGAAGAGTCACAGAAAGGCATAGAAGTGGACGTCCTTTGGCCACATCGCACGTTGATGACCACTTCATTGTGAACAGTGCCCTGCGGAACCGGGCGATGAGACGACCTGCAAAGGGTACCTGACCACACCACCAGGCACAGGCGTCAGGCCAGGGAGCATTTACACTGGACGAGGGACCGGTGGGCCTCAGTGCTGTTCTCTGATGAAAGTCGATTCACGTTGAGCAGAAATGATGGCCACCAGCGATGTTGGAGATGTTAAGGAGAGCGCTATGCATCAGCCACTGTTGTGGTGGTGTTACAGTCTGGGCAGGTGTGTCTACTCAATACAGAACTGCCCTACATCTTGTGAATGGTACAGTGACAAGCCAATACTACCTGAATAACATCATTAATCCAGTCATTGTGCCCCTGCATGAACAACACAGGCCTAATTTCATCTTCATGGATGACAATGCTCCAGCTCATGGAGGTCGCATCATTAGGGAACGGCTGCTGGAGGCTGGGGTACCTCAAATGGAGTGACCTGCACTTTCTCCAGACCTGAATCCCATAGAAAACCTCTGGGATCAGCCGAGTCGCCGTGTAGAGGCTCGTAACCCTGCACCCCAGAACCTCAATGACCTGAGGGCCGCCCTTCAAGAAGAGTGGAATGCCATGCCTCAGCAGACAATAAGTCGACTCGTGAACAGCATGAGACGTCGTGGTCAAGCTGTAATTGATGGTCAAGGGCACATGACAGATTATTGAGACATTGAGATTTTTTGTTGTGGTATACCCACCACTGTTGTTGGCTTTTGTTTCAATAAATTGTTTGAGATGAAGAAATCACCATTGCAGCTTCTACTTTAATGCCCTACTTTCATGATATAATATCACTGTAGCGTGAACTTTTTACATTTTCCATAAATTTCACCCAAAAGCCAAATATCCTTAACTTTTTGTGAGTAGTGTATATTTACATTACAAGTAAAAAATAGGGCTGTCAGTCGATCAAAATTTTTAATCTAATTAATTACATGATGTGACGATTAATTAATCTAATTAATCGCATTTAATCAAACATGAACATTGGCTGAGAAATTACCCCCAAAATGATCATTTAAAGTCATTACTGTGTTAGACGAACATTAAATAGACATTACAACAAATACTTTTTTATATTATTTATTAATGAACAACAGCCTATCACTTAGACCACAACATATTTAGCTTGAGCTAATCTTTCCTCTTTTGATTTATTTTCGAAAATACTGTAGTTCTTGACTATTCGAAATGTATCCATTAACCTTGTCTTCCACTATATTAACAGGCCTACAGTCCACAGAAATCCATTTAGCTATCGTATTTGCAAGTTTTTCCGATGTAGACTTGCTAATTTTGTTGCGACTAGCCTCAGGCAGTGTGGTTTGGCAGAGCGTGTTGATTGTAGCAGCTGGGGTTGTGCTAACTGTAGAGTTCACTAAAACATGCTTTGTGTTCATGTGGTATTTCAGGCTAGAACTGCTTCGATGGTATGCAAATTCCTTACGATGACTTTGGTTTGATCAGTGGCTCCATCTGGATGAGTTTTAAATTTACAATGTCCCTTCAGAGGGTAGATCTTTGTTGTGGTTTTGCATCATCACTACAGCTTACAGTGCTAAGATGATGTACAGGTCTGGCGCGGGGTGGGGTGGGACAGGGTGCGTTAACTGCATTAAAGTATTTTAATCACGTTATTTTTTCATTACTAATTAATTAAGTTAACACGTTAAACTGGCAGCCCTAGTAGAAAACACTAATTTAAATGTTTTATCAAAAAACAGAAAATATTATTATATTCATAAAATATTCAATTTAATTCTCCCTGACTCTATTTATTCCTATTTATTTCTATTTATAATAACCCTGGGTTACATTAACATAGGACAAAACTCACCTGCAGCTTCACCTGAGACAGTTACCGTAAACCCCAGAGCACATGCGAACCCCAAAATTGTATGTTATAATCTTATCTGATAATCCTCAGAAAGCACGAAGATCTGCAAATTCACATTATATTGTTACCGTAAACCTCCAAGAGCAGGAGACCAAACACCTGTAATTTCACCTGAGGCTGTTACTGTAAACTTCAGAGGGCAGGTGAACCCCAAAGTGTCTCTGGTTTCACTTGAGAATGTTACCATAATCCTCAGAGAGGAGGAGACTGAATCACTTACAGTTACAACAAAGACCTGGGAACAACTCACCTGGAATTTCACCAATTTTGGATAAATGGAGCCACCGATTCACTCACGGCTTTAAAAGCGATCACCAGGTAATCTGTCAGGAAAGTGTTTGAGTTTTGCAAAAGTTTGCACCCAGCTTCAGCTCTTCTGGGAAGGCTTTCCACAAGGTTTAGGAGTGTTTTTCCTTTCACCGGAACTAAGGGGCCGAGCCCAACCCCTGAAAAACAACACCTGAATTCAATGATTTGGAGGACTGTCCCAAAACTTTTGGCAATAAAGTGTACAATTTCCGTGACAGACTAACAGAGGAGACACGCTGGATTGTTACTTTTAATAAGCCACAGCATTGCACTGAAAACATACAACTTTATTAACTAATGGAGGATCATGAATTCATCAGAACAAATAAAACACTTGGGTGGATCTCGAGCCGTTTATTTTGAGCAGCTGTCTTCTGGATTCTTCACAGATAACATCTCCCTACGGAAACAAAACAAAAATCAATCACAGAAAGATTCAAGAGAATATAAATGATTAATAATGCTACTTTAGACTGAATTCATTTAGTAAAAGCGGTCATTGTAGGACAGGGGCTGCCAAAACTTTATTAGATAAAGGGTAAAGGGTGGGGTATGCTAAGGGGGTAAATTGGGGTTCCTAATTTGCATATTCATAAAATCTGTATTTCTTAATTTGTGTACAGATCTAGATGTTTCTGTGGCTATTCAAATGTTTTTCTTTTGTAGAGCATTAACATCAACCAGGTTTACTGCTCACTGTAGAACGTCTTCAAAATCTAGATCTGACTCTCATATAGAAGACAAACCTGAAGTCTTTGGCTTGTTTCTGGAACATTCTCAACTTTACAATCTCCTTCCTGAGCCTCTCCAGATCATCACCATGAAACTCTGGGAGAACTGAGTCCTGTGGTGGAGAAATACCTTGTGTTTATGAATTTATTGTTTACAGTGGCAGACTTTGTGATTTGGGGGCCCTAAGCGATTCCATGTATGGGAATCTCGCGCATGTGCAGTACGATAGGAACGTTCCACTATTCATGAATCATGGGGGGGCGCATTTGAAAAGATGTAATAATAACGTTAAAATCTTAATTGTTATAGACAGACCATACAATATATGATAGAAAAGTAATAAGTACTATATAATTTATATAGGTTTCTTGATATTGGTCGGGGCCCCCTAATTCCCTGGGGCCCTAAGCGGCTGCTTACCTCTCTTATTGGTTAAGTCCGCCCCTGATTCTATATAAAGGTGATTGCTTTATAGACGCTCATCTCCTAATCATTTTAAATCAACTTTCTTTGGGTTTGTTTTGGTTTACTCCAAATTCATACAATCTTATGGAATTCAAACTGTTAAGAGTTTCTTTGGTTCTCGCTCTAGAATTGCATTTTCTGAACATTAGAACTGCTTTATGATGCTAAGAACCATTAACTATGCAAAAAACCCAACATGGAACATGGAGGATATGCCTGGTTGGATGGACAGATGGATGGACAGATAATGGTTAGAGTGATGGATGAACTGAGGACTGGACAGAGGTTTGCATTGAAGGATGGATGGACGGACGGACGGACGGATGGATGAGAGATTGAGGAATATAGATAGAGTTTATTAAAAACAATAAGACATATGAGTATATTTTGTGTATACTGCCTGGTTAGAAAACAAAGTGTGAATGAATGGAGTCAGGGATGGACAGATGACAGAATAAAAAATAAATGGATAGATTAATGGATAAATAGATTAATCCATGATGGCTGGATGACCTGAAAATGGATGGACGGACGGACAGACAGACAGGCAGACAGGCAGACAGACAGGCAGACAGACAGACAGACAGGCAGACAGACAGGCAGGCAGGCAGGCAGACAGACAGACAGGCAGACAGACAGGCAGGCACTGGGGAATTGATGGATGGTTGAATAAATAGATGGATGGATAGATGTATGAACTGAGGGATGGATAATAGACTGAGAAATGAATAACATTAAGGGACAGATAATATGAACAACGGATGAATAGATAGATAGATAGATAGATAGATAGATAGATAGATAGATAGATAGATAGATAGATAGATAGATAGATAGATAGATAGATAGATAGCTTATGTAGACACACCCACTTGGCATGATTCTAACCAGTGAAACCAGTGACATCATCATAAATGTTATCACATGACACTGTGAGTCCACTTTTGTTTGTAAATCATTCTAGATAAACATGGAGCTGAATAAAGCCCCAGACAGCTTTGTTGCGCTGACCTGTCCGGGGGTGAAGCCTCTCCTCAGGAGCTCTCTAGCCACGGCTGTGTCTGCAGCTGGAGGTACCTGGTGGAACCGACCTCCAGTTTTATGAGCCAGACTCTTCAGAAACATGGCTGTGCTGCGAGAGAAAAAGGAATAATACATCAGTATAAAAGCAGACATTTGCTTCAGGATTATTTATGTTATTGGACGTCTTTATACCGATGGGGCAAAGGAAGGCTTTTATTATGCTGTAATATGATAGCGTTTCTATAGTAACAGCTTGTTCACAGGGTCTTCTACTGCAAATGCTCTACATAATCCAAGACTAATAATAAACAGGAGTTCTTTTCCTTATTAACTTTGAGAGAGAGGAAAAAAGCAAAACGAATGCTGAAACTGCTATAAAATAAGCGACAACAAGAACTCACGTTACTATAAAAGGATAAAAACTATGACATGTATTTCTCTTAATTAAATAAATCTCTGTAATCATTTGTAACTCGTATTCTGGTATTCTGGAAGCGTGTGGTGGTGCAGCACCTGTCCAGGCCGCTCAGTGTGACCGTGTGGATGGTGATGTGTTTTCCTGAGGTCAGTCTCTCAGCCTCCTTCAGCACCAGACCACAGCTGCAGTCCCACTGACCATCACTGATCACATACACACCAACCGAGTCGCCAAACACACACGCTGCCTGATGGGGGAGATAAAGTTTTAGTAAAAACAATAAGACATAAAGGACAGTGCTTCATCTGTAAACTCAAGGCCCCACTGACCGTGTGTTTATTTACTGTATACTGTCTGATTGAAAAACTGGCAAAAAGTCTGAATGAATAGATAACGGATAAACAGATTAATTCATGATGGCTGGATGACCTGAAAATGGATGGACAGACATAGATAAACTAGGTGGGTGGAGGTATGAACTGAGGGATGGATGATAGACTGAGAAATTAATAACATTATGGGATAGATAATATGAACAATGGATGAACAAAATAATGGATGACTTGAAGAATAGACATACAGACAGACAGACAGACAGACAGACAGATAGGTGTGTGTGTGTGTGTGTACCTGCAGTGCATGTAGGATGGAGGATCCTCCATGTGTGTTAAGCTGACCCAGCCATGTTACTGCGTCCCTGCACCTCTCCTCTGAGGCCTCCACCAGCTCCCCCTGCCACACTCGCACCTCTTCAGAGAACACCACCATGCTAAACCTGACACACACACACACACACAGAGGGGAGAGAGAAAAATAGACAAAGAACAAAAAACAATGAGAGAGAAAGCAAGACAGGGGGACAGGGAGGAGAGAGAGAGAGAGAGAGAGAGAGAGACAAGTTTGATAAATACAGGCAGTGACCTGACCTCACTCTGTTGGTGTGCAGTTGATCCCAGATCAGTGAGGTCAGTTCTGTCTGCAGCTGAGTGAGGCAGGGCCACATGGAGCCAGACACATCCAGGACAACACACACATCTCTCTCCAACACGCAGCCGAACACACGTCTGCTGCCTACAGAAACGACAGACTTCAGACTCCACCTTCAGACTCTACCTTCAGACTCCACCTTCAGACTCCACCTTCAGACTCCACCTTCAGACTCCACCTTCAGACTCCACCTTCAGAGTCAATTAACGTGACTAAATTAAAGTCAGAGCAAAAGTGAATGAGAGGCTGCCAGGTGAAGTGTCTGAGGTGGTATAATGTATGTGTGTGTGTGTGTGTGTGTGTGTGTGTGTGTGTGATGAATCCCACCAATCTGAGCACTGATTTAGGATTGTGGATTAAAGGATTGTTTTTCTTTCCTGTCACAATATTCATTTTTGAAAAAATCAAACTAAGAATAATAATAATCCTACACATTAACTGATGAATTCCTAAATGTGACTGTATTAATACTTATTTTATTTTATTCTATTCTATTCTATTATTTCATTTCATTGTCTGTACCGCTTATTCTATTCTTATTCCATTCTATTCTATACACATTAACTGATGAATTCCTAAATGTGACTGTATTAATACTTATTCTATACTATTCTATTCTATTATTTCATTTCATTTCATTGTCTGTACCGCTTATCTGATCTATCCTCACGTCATCGGGCATCAAGGCAGGATACACCCTGGACGGAGTGCCAACTCATCGCAGTGCACACACACACACACACACTCATTCACTCACGCAATCACACACTACGGGCAATTTAGAGAGTCCACTCAGCCTAGAAGCATGTCTTTGGACTGTGGGAGGAAACCGGAGCACCTGGAGGAAACCCATTAAGCACGGGGAGAACATGCAAACTCCACACACACAGTGAGGGGGAGCAAGACTCGAACCCAGGAGGTGTGAGCCGAACGTGCTAACCACTAAGCCACCGTGCCGGCCATATTCTATTCTATTCTATTCTATAATATTGTATCAATCTGGTGTACAGTCTGATTAATTGCAGACTGAATATGAGGACTTGCAAAAGTATTCACCCCCCTCTCAACTTTTACCATTTTTCCAGACTATGACAAATAAAAAAAAATGTATCACTATTCATGATCTGTATAATGATTAAAATTTGTTGTTTCCCAGCAATACAGTCATTTTGTATTTAAAAAAAAACCTCTTTGATGATTATACAATGTCTACAAAAAACTATTATTATTATTATATGCACTATATTGGCAAAGGTTTTGGGACATCTGGCCTAAGATGCTCATGAATGTAATATGGAGTTGTCCCGCCCTTTACAGCTATAACAGCTTATACTCTTCTGGGAAGGCTTTCCACAAGGTTTAGGAGTGTGTTTATGGGAATTTCTGACCGTTCCTCTAGAAGCGCATTTATGAGGTCAGGCACTGATGTTGGACGAGAAGGTCTGGCTCACAGTCTCCACTCTAATTCATCCCAAAGGTGTTCTATGGGGTTGAGTTTAGGACTCTGTGCAGGTCAGTCAAGTTCCTCCACACCAAACTCACTCATCCATGTCTTTATGGACCTTGCTTTGGTCACTGGTGTGTGGTCATGTTGGAACAGGAAGGGGTCATCCCCAAACTGTTCCCACAAAGAGCATGAAATTGTCCAAAATGTCTCAGTATGAAGCTGAAGCATTAAGAGTTCCTTTCACTGGAACTAAGGGGCGGAGCCCAACCCCTGAAACACAACACCTGAACTCAATGAGTTGGAGGGGTAATATAATGTATTATTTTAACGCAACGTTGCTGTATTGCAGTTTGAGAGCAAACCTACAGATCATGATTACATATCTTGTTTGGTAGAAATACCTTCCAGGCCCATGATGTGATATTTTCCTCATGTCTTCCATAACAGACATTTCAGTTCCAGGTTGTTTTGCAAAAATAAATGGTATAAAATGTTTGTTGTGTGATGGTGTTGACCTGAGAGCAGCCACTGCATCCTGTTAGCGTACCGCTGCAGAACCTTTTCAGTCCGGATCAGGTACTGCTTCAGCTCTCCCGAACTCAGGAACAGGTGCCTCACTCGTCCCTTTACAACAAGAAAAACACACGATCCGTAAAACACTACATCGAGTTACGCAGCTGTGCCAGCTGTGGCGTCATGCAACATCGCAAAGTGACATCATCAGGCCCAGGGGGGGTGATAATCTGGAGTCCCGAGGGCTCGATCATCTAAAGAACAGCATCAGCTGGGTGTGAGAACACGGAAAAACGCTGCGCAGTGGAATCTGATGCTCGTGACTAATGATGATTATGTCTCCATAGAGTACTGAGCTTTTAGACGGATCCCTTGTGGCTTTGCTGAGGTGCTGGACTTACGTTTAGGTGCACGCTGGGAAAGATGGCGCAGTATTTTGCTGACACACTTCTGCTGACGGAGGGCACCAGCTTCTTACGGTGAGTGCACGCGGGAAGTGACAGCAGCTTATGGAGGTCCAGCTTCAGAGCCCTGACGCCGAACCGTTTCAGCCACTACAGGGAGAGAATACAAACACCTGATAATAAACATCACTGAAAAACGGTTCTTAATCATTAAAAATGAATTCAAAGCTGCTTAACATTAACAAACGTGTGTTTAAATGTCATTAAATATTATGAAATTTATCTTTAAAAAAATACTAATAATGTATAATAAAATGATATTCTTCTTAATTTATTTCTAAAATAAATTGAAAATTAAATTAAAATATGCAGAAATCTATCATTAAATATATACTAAACATGTAATAAAAATATTCTGAATTATTCTGAATTATTAAGAAATATAGACTGAAAATATAATAAAAAAATAATCTTTTTAATTTATTGCTGAAATAAATTTAAAATGTAATTAAAATATGCAGAAATTCATCATTAAAATATACAGAAAATGTACTAAATATATTCAGAATTTTTATCTTTAAAAATACTGTAAAGGTAATGCTGGAATGTATCTAAAGGTTTTACTGAAAACATTCTGAGATGTATTGCTAAATTATAATGAAAATGTAATTCAAATATGCTTAAATTCATTTAAAAAAATTAATTTAAATTAAATTAAAAAGTATGTATATAACAAAAATATTCAGAAATTTATCTTTAAAATGGACTGAAAATGTTTTTAAATTTTGCTGAAATTTATGGTTGAAAAATGTATTTAAAATATTCTGAAATTTGAGAAAATTGCAAACATATATGAGCAAAATTATCTATAAATATTTTTCCTATTAATTAGAGTTTTAAATGATGATTTAATATGAATTGTTGTTATATATTATATTAAAAGTGAGTTCACACTGTACCTGTTTGGAGGAGGAGATGTCCTCATGTTTAGGGATATTAACGCATTTCTGAGTGCTACTTCCTTTCAGATGCTTATAAACTGATCCTGGAGTTACTGAAAAATACAAAAAAGCAACCCTTAAATATGCCACAGTAAATTACAAAAAAATTAAAATTAAAAGTAATAAAAAGATGTTGAAACGTATCTAAAAATGATACTGAAAATACTAAGAATATATCTAAAATATTCTGAAATTTATCTTTAAAGTCGACTGAAAATGTACTGAAATTTTCCTGAAATTTATTGATAAAAAATGTGTTTAAGATATTCTGAAATTTGAGTAGGTTGCAAATATATGAGCAAGATTATTCGCCTTTTATTATTAATTACAGACGCTTACTAAATGGCTGAAGTGGAAAATTACGGCATAGGGTTCAGCTACATGTCTCTGAAATCCACAGCAGTGTGTAAACTACTCCATTAACTCCATTACAGATGTTTAATCCACTTTCACACTTTCAACGTGAAGAGGTCTTCCTTTCCATTTCAGCTCCATGATGTTTAACCCACTCACCTGGTCTGTCTTTCTCCAAGTCAATTCTTTTCTTCGTCTTCGCTTTAGCAGAGTTTGTGAGCCGGACCGGACCCCAACCTTCCAGTGGACGAGCTTTAAACAGGAGCAAAAAGAAAAGGAAGAGTGAGGCAGAAGCTAGACTGAAAATATATACTCACAGAGTTTCTAATAACGAGGCTGAAACATTAGGGATCATCTACACTGAGATAGATTCTGACTATGAAGATAGATACACTATATTGCCGAAGGCTTTGGGACACCTCTCCAAATCATTGAGTTCAGGTGTTGTGTTTCAGGGGTTGGACTCGGCCCCTTAGTTCCAGTGAAAGGAACTCTTAATGCTTCAGCTTCATACTGAGACATTTTGGACAATTTCATGCTCTTTGTGGGAACAGTTTGGGGATGACCACTTCCTGTTCCAACATGACTGCACACCAGTGACCAAAGCAAGGTCCATAAAGACATGGATGAGTGAGTTTGGTGTGGAGGAACTTGACTGTCCTGCACAGAGTCCTGACCTCAACCCCACAGAACACCTTTGGGATGAATTAGAGTGGAGACTGTGAGCCAGACCTTCTCGTCCAACATCAGTGCCTGACCTCACAAATGAGCTTCTAGAGGAATGGTCAAAAATTCCCATAAACACACTCCTAAACCTTGTGGAAAGCCTTCCCAGAAGAGCTGAAGCTGTTATAGCTGCAAAGGGTGGGACAACTCCATATTACATTCACGTGCATGTAAAGACAGACGTCCCAAAACTTTTGGCAATACAGTCTATCTAAGGAACAAAACACTCAAGCTCATTCTAGTTTGGGAAAAAAATAATAATAGTAATAATAAAGAGGAAACAGTAACTCCTTCCTGAAGATTTGTTTTTATCTCTCTCCTTCCTTATCTTCTCAATCTTCTGACACTCCTTTAAAATGTAAGTAATAAATAACGGTCACGCAGAAGAACATTATTTACTAATAAAAGCGCACTCCTGAAGTGTTTGTCTTAATTATATTGATGGAAGGAGTCTCCAGTGTCAGTGTTTTGTATCAGTGTCACTTGTGTTGCGCACCAGGAGGAATGACTGCTCTGGCACTGCTGGGTCTCCACACAGGTGAGCGTGTAACCTCCTTCTTCCCCTGTGTGTCCAGAGCCTCCTTCTTCCCCTGTGTGTCCAGAGCCTCCTTCTTCCCCTGTGTGTCCAGAGCCTCCTTCTTCCCCTGTGTGTCCAGAGCCTCCTTCTTCCCCTGTGTGTCCAGAGCCTCCTTCTTCCCCTGTGTGTCCAGAGCCTCCTTCTTCCTCTGTGTGTCCAGAGCCTCCTTCTTCCTCTGTGTGTCCAGAGCCTCCTTCTTCCTCTGTGTGTCCAGAGCCTCCTTCCTCCCCTGTGTGTCCACAAACAAACAATGCTCTTTAAATACTTAACAGCGTTTAAAAAATTCTGTTTAAAAACATAGCTAAACATCAGATCTGTGGTTTACATGCGATTACTACTGAGAGGAATTCCAACGCTTTCATATACAGGGACTAAATTTAAATATAGACAGTACATAAACACTACACAGTAGGGGGCGCTGTCTGGGACTACCTCACAAGCACTCTAACATTCATTGATGTATGAAAGTAATTGAAAAATATTCAAACTTTCCCATTAAACAAACAGGTTCCAGGACACTTCAATTATCTGAACTAGCTTTGAGGAAATATACTGCGTATTTCAGGGTGGTGTTTACACTGACCTGCCTGGACGAGCTCAGTCCAGTCTGTCTGACTGAGGGAAGCCCGTGTTTCTGTGTCCGAGGCTTGATGTGGCGAGCTGAGCCGTGACACTCTCCATCATGAGCCTCCACTGGATCAGCGCTGGAGCTCCGCTGGAGCAGAGAGTCCACCAACTCACAGCACTGCACAATGACATCCCCATCATCATCATCATCACCCCCACCACCATCATAATTATCATCATCATCATCATTATCATCAGCAGCAGCAGCAGCTGCACCATCACCATCATCACCATCATCACCTCCACCACTACTATCAGCAGCAGCACCACCAACATCATCATTATCACCATCACAACCACCACCACAGTCATCATCACCATCATCATCATGTTGTTAACTTTACCCCCATTTCAGAAATCATCATCATTAAAATCATCATCACGACCACCACCATCATCATCATCATCACCATCATCATCACCACCATCATCATCATGTTGTTAACTTTACCCTCCATTTCAGATATCATCATCATCATCATCATGGAGTTAACTTTCCCCCCAGTGTGTGAGTTATATCCAGGTGTCAGTGAGGGTCAGTGTGTTCATTCACAAGACCTGCTCTCACCTTCTCCCAGTAATCAGCAGCCTGCTGCATTTCTCTGATCAGTGTAGTGATATCATCGCTCTCCACGACACCTGTGGGCAGAGACACAGGACATGAGTCACAACAGACGTTTGATCTGAAATCTTAGTGACCAGCTCTCGCTTTTTTCCTTTATTTCAAGCTTCAAACATCTTAGTTTCTAGCCCTGAAATTAGCTGCACCCCTTCAGGTCCTTGTGGAAGAAAGCTTCTTAGCTTTTCCTGATAAAACAACCAGCATGGTGCTAGTAACTCGGAATTTCCAAAATCCGAAAAGAAAATGTTCCCACAAGACGTCACAGGACAAGCAAACCAAGGAGACGTCCATGTTTCTTTCCCCCACACTGTAGCTTAAACACACCGGAACTTTGAAAATGGTGGTCTACTTTCCCCCGTAAACTTTATTCTTCCAAAAAAAAAAAAAACATCAACTATTTTGTACAATGGCAAATTTTTCACCTGGTCAGTAAAAACATTAGCATTGTGAGAAACAGCACTTTTACACCAGCATGCTGCATGACCCTCTACCCGTGTCTGTTATCCAGTGGAAGCGGCCGTTAGCGGCATGTGCTAGGTTGCGCAGTATCAGAGCCACTTCAGCGTGGGACACGTAGCGGGACGATGAGCATCGGAGTGGCTCGTCCTCTCTGGTGAAGAGACACACGTGAACCCGCAGACCGGCGCAGAACTCCGACATGTATGAAGAGACAGCTGACTGAAACATGACAGAAAACACACTCATTACAGAGAACAGCAACAAATAAATGAAAGAGCACCATATTGCTAATGTTACATTATCACTAATTGGTAGCTAGTTAGCATTGTGCAGATTAGCTCATGGGAGAGTTCTTTTTGTCAACAGTAGAGATTACCGTAGAATACAAACATGAATTGCTAACCAAAGAGGCCAACATCGAAGTTACACCATGCAGGTGCACAATATGACCAGCAGGGGACACTACATTTTTTTTCTTTTTTTTAAAGTAAGCACTTTATTCACTTTATTTTCATAGAGTAATCCTCTCATTGTTTATTACTTCAGTTTACATCACATGAAAATGTATCAAAGCTAACTTAGTGTTTTTGTAACAGAATCTTATCAGTAACTGAGAAAATCATTTCTTTGCATATTTAGGTTAATGAATATGAGATTTGGGGTGTGTCTATTGAAAGTGCACAGCAGAGGGCGGAGTCAGAACAAACAGATTAATCAAACAGTGTGCGTTGATGAAAGGGATTTTAATACACCTGAAGGCAGGTACTAAATATGCAGAAGCCTGTTTTTGCAAACAATATCACAGCATAAATTTATAGCCACATCCTCTATCACCTGCCATCCAGAGACTAACAAGCTCCACCTCCTGACATCCAGAGACCAACAAGCTCTTCCTCCTGCCATCCAGAGACCAACAAGCTCCACCTTCTGCCACCCAGAGACCAACAAGCTCCACCTCCTGCCATCCAGAGACCAACAAGCTCCACCTCCTGCCATCCAGAGACCAACAAGCTCTTTCTCTTGCCATTGAAAGATCAACAAGCTCCACCTCTTGCAATCCAGAGACCAATAAGCTCCACCTCCTGCCATCCAGAGACCAACAAGCTCCTCCTCCTGCATCAAGAGACCAACATTCCACCTCCTGACAACCAGAGACCAACAAGCTCCACCATCTGCCATCCAGAGACCAACAAGCTCCACCTCCTGCCATCCAGAGACCAACAAGCTCCACCTCCTGCCATCCAGAGACCAACAAGCTCCTCCTCCTGCATCAAGAGACCAACATTCCACCTCCTGCCAACCAGAGACCAACAAGCTCCACCATCTGCCATCCAGAGACTAACAAGCTCCACCTCCTGCCATCCAGAGACCAACATTCCACCTCCTAACATCCGAGACCAACAAGCTCCATCTCCTGCCATTCGGAGAACAACAAGCTCCTACTCCTACATCTTGAGACTAACAAGCTCCACCTCTTGACATCCAGAGACTAACAAGCTCCACCTCCTGCCATCCAGAGGCCAACAAGCTCCACCTCCTGCCATCCAGAGACCAACAAGCTCCTCCTCCTTCTATCAGGAGACCAACAAGCTCCATCTCCTTCCATCCAGAAACCAACAAGCTCCACATCATGCCAACTAGAGATGAACAAGCTCCACTTTTTACATCCTTAAAACCGAAAATATCCTTCCCCTGACATCTTAAGAATCATAAATCCCCACATCCTGCTATCCTATGAACCATTCAGCTCCAGCCTTCTTTAGAACTACAAATCCCCACCTCCTGCCATCCTGAGATCTTAAGCTCCACCTCCTGACATCCTGAGAACACAAGCTCCGCCTCCTGCTATCCTCAAGCTCCACCTCCAGCCCTTTTTAGAACCAAAAGTCCCCACTTCCTGCCATTATGAGACCTCAAGCTCCACCTCCAGCCCTCTTTTGCCTGTAAATAAGACAGTTATTATATCGAGTATGATCATATATCCAATGTCACGTGTAAATCAGGGCTCGGTTTCTGGGATCTTGGTGCCGAGTCTGTTCTCTTACGCTGTCCTGATCTGGAGCTCCCGTGGTGAGCAGATACACTCCACGAGTGAGAGAGGAGTCGCTGTGATGTTCTGTCTCCACGGCGTGTCTGAGAGCGGCCAGTGTGTTACGACCTCCTGCACACTCTAATTCCTGAACCCACCTGCATACACACACACTGCATGAGGCATACTGCATAAGGCACCCCATCATTATCATCATCATCATCATCATCACTTACTGCCAGACATCCTGAAGGTTTTGTTGGTTCGAGGAAACAGCTTGCTCTCTCCACGCTTTCACATCTGACCCAAACCTGTGAATCATTTTATTTTCATTTAAGAAATGATCTAAACAACCCCTGAGAGCATATCTGTGTAGGTTACAGGAAACTAAAAACATTTTATTTACGCTATGATGTTGAAGTTCTGCGTGTTGATCAGTTGCTCCTGCAGCAGGAGTTGGACGGCGTGTCGGATATGCAGCTGGTGGTGAACGCTCGTGTCCGACAGGTCCAGCAGAACCTGAACGCTGTACAGAACAAAGCAGGATAACCTATCAGAACGAGTGCAGTAATGTATATATAAACCTGGGGTGTGTAGCTGCAGTGCTGAGACTTAATCAACACCTTCTGACCAATCAGAATCCAGTATTAAGCAGGTGAAATCCTTTAACATTTAGAGATGAGCCTTGCCTCTGTTCACACACAGTTCCCCAGATCTGCCTGCTGCTGCTACTGTTTAACCACATGACCCTCTCCTCCAACACCCGCTCAGCCTCCAGGAGCTGCCTCTGAGAGAGAGAGAGAGAGAGAGAGAGAGAGAGAGAGAGAGAGAGAGAGAGAGGTGAAAGGAAAGTAGTAAGGTGACAAGCTAATAGAGAGATGAGTTATTTTACCTGATAACTCTGCAGTAAGGGCAGATCCACATGCATGTTCTTCACCGTACCATCGTGCCACTCAAACTGCACCATTGCTTTCTGAAACAAGAGAACTTACAAGTTACATTTATCAAATTCAAACACTTTTCTGTTTACAAACAACATCACAGTATAGATTTACAGCCACATCCTCCACTTGCTGTCATCAAGAGACCAACAAGCACCACCTCCTGCCATCCAGAGACCAATAAGCTTCTTATCCTGTCATCCAGAGACCAAAAAGCTCCTCCTGCATCAAGAGACCAACAAGCTCCTCCTCCTACCTTCAAGAGAACAACATGCACCACCTCCTGCCATCTGGAGACCAATAAGCTCCATCTCCTGCCATCCAGAGACCAATACGCTCCTCCCCCTGCCATCTAGATACCAATAAGCTTCTCTTCCTGTTATCAGGAGAACAACAAGCTTCTCCTCCTGCAAATCAGAGTCCAACAAGCTCCACCTCCTGCCAGCCAAAGACCATAATGATCCTCCTGCCATCCAGAGAACCACAAATCTCATCCCCCTGCCAGCTTGATGTACACAAGCTCCACTTCCTGCCATCATGAGAAAACAAGTTCCACTCATGCCATCCATAAAACTGAAAATATCCTTCCCCTGACATCTTAAGAACCAGAAATCCCCACATCCTGGTATCCTAGGAACCACAAAGCTCCTCCTCCAGCCCTCTTTAGAACCACAAATCCCCACCTCCTGCCATCCTGAGAACTCAAGCTCCACCTCCTGCCATCCTTAAGCTCCACCTCCTGCCATTCTGAGACCCTTAAGCTCCACCTTCTGCCATCCTCAAGCTTCACCTCTTGCCATCTTAAGAACTCAAGCTCCACCTCCTGCCATCCTGAGAACTCAAGGTCCACCTCCTGCCATCCTTAAGCTCCACCTCCTGTCAACCTGAGATCTCAAGCTCCACTTCCTGCCATCCTGAGAACTCAAGCTCCACCTCCTGCCATTCTTAAGCTTCACCTCCTACCATCCTGAGACCCATAAGCTCCATTGTCTGGCATCCTGAGAACTCAAGTTCCACCTCCTGCTATCCTGAGACCCAAAACCTCCTCATCCCATGCAGTGACAGTGTACTGATGATGCTGTTGCATGAATGAACCTCGTGCACTTTGGACTGGACATTTTTCCGCAGTATGGGGACGAAGCCCTCCAGTGGAGAGTAGACGTTAGGAGCCAGCACATGGTACAGGTTCAGTTTCTTGGCTAGAAACAGAAAGGCATAAAAACGTAAATATCAGTGGGACAGTTTATGATTCTAACTCCACTAGCGGCCAGTTACATTAAAGCTCAAAGACAAGGACCATGTGTTACTGTAACACCTTTAAGGCCGTGGGTGTATAGCCACTCAGTAGAGGTGGACGGGAGAAGACCTGCAGGCTGGACACACAGGTCAGCAGTATGGGCAGCCTTGTGGTCATCAGACAGAGAAAGACCGTCCATTCCTGTCGAGATCTGCAAACGTCACAGAATGCTTCAGCGCCTGTTTCACTGCGGTTAGGTGTTATCATGTTATGAATGTGATGTCTTCAAGATTGATGTAAATCTGTCAGAAATTCTTTTCTGCGTTACCTCGGAAACAATCATCACCGCCGTGTCGTTAAGTCGTCTGCGCCGCTGCACGTCCTGAACGTGGTGAAGAACGTCACGTGCGGCTTTAATTTCAGCCCACAGAGGCTCCAAGTCACTACTGCTGTCCACTACACCCTACACACACACACACACACACACACACACTAAAATCCACCATAAAACAAGAAGAAAGAAACTAGCTGGTGATGATGTTTAATTCTTGTTACCAGGGCAGCAGAAAACAGGTGAAATCTTCCTCCTGTGACTTTACTGATGTTCTTGACTGCTGACTGTGGAAGAGCAAAGCAGCACAAAAAACTGACCCTGGGTAATAAAGGTTTTATCATCAGAACAACGTTACACATGCGGGAGTACACTGAAAACCTGGAGTGTGTTGAGTTTTTACTGGTTCATCTCAGAGCAAAGTCATACAGAACAGATGAAATGTAATAAAAAAAAATAAATAAATAAAAAATAAAATAAAATTAAATTAAATTAAACAAAAACACATGTATGTATGTAAAACCTGGAGTATGTTGATCTTATTGTTTCATCTCAGATGATCAGGAAACATAGTGAAATAAAAATAAAATAAAATAAAATTTAATGAAATAAAACTAAATAAAAGAAAACTAAATAAAATTATGTTATCATTAGAACAACATTACACATGTGGGAGTTGAAAACCTGTGTTGAATTTTTACTGTTTCTCATACCAGTCATACAAAACAAATGAAATAAAATAAAATAAAATAAAAAAACAAAATAAATTATATTATATTATATTATATTATATTATATTATATTATATTATATTATATTATATTATATTATATTATATTATATTATATTATATTAATAAATAATTAAATAATTAAATACATAAATACTTCACTGACTGCTGGCTCTCAGATTCTAATGTGACTCCTTAATGATTGAGAGAAGACTCAGAAAGCGCTAGTATTAAAACTATACATAGATGTGTATCCGATTAGCATAAAAACAGTCTAGAACACTGCAGTGTAGAAGCCAAATCATCACAGCTTACAAGAAAGTACCATAATTTCATACAGTGATCAGTGTTCGAATCATCTCCAAACATCTTAAAGTCCAAAAAGTCTTATCTACCTCAGAGTTCAAGCATTCTCGGCTCACACTATTATCACATGTAAATAAAGTAATTATATAAACTCTATATATAACTCTAACAGTAGATGGTTAGTAGGTTGCTGGTAATCAGTGCTCTGAGACACAAACACTGACCTGTTAAAGTGTTTAATACTCACAACAGCTGCTGGACTGCAGGAGTCGAAGGACACAACGTGAACAGAGAGCGACATCTCCTCTACCACCTCAGACACGCAGGAGAGGAAAACATCCATGTCCGGGAGATCAGGACTGAACATCAACACACACACACACACACACACAGTCTGAGAACATAACTACAGCATTAAATCAATTCTTCTGTAACATAAACAGCATAGTGTGTTTCTAAAATAAAATAAAATGAAATAAAACTAAATAATATAAAATAAAAGTAAATTAAATTACACTAAATTAAACTACATAAAAAATAATACAAATATAACTACACCATTAAATTAATTCTTCTGCAACACTAAAAGATTATTTTTTTGGCTCTGAATATAGCAAAAAAATTTAAAGTAGAAGTTTTCACTCCAGTAAGAGCAGTTTAATAGGATTTATAAAGGAAATGGACATTTTCTTCTTGTGGACAGTTTCTTCTTGTGGGTATATTAAAGTTTCTTTTAATCTTTCAGATGATGTTTGATCCCAAGACAGTGAAAAACTTTTTATTCTTTAGTTTTTTAAGTTTTTGTTACTTATGGTGTAGAAGATGATGTTCGGAAATCAGTTCAGTATTTTACACATTACAGGAATAACTGTGACTGAGCTAATGTGTGTGTGTGTGTGTGTGTGTGTCACCAGGAGCTCAGGATGATGAGCAGACTGTCGAGATGGGCGTGTCTCTGGATCGTCTCTAAAGCCTGCAGCAGGCTGCACTCGCCGCTCGGCCTCAGGCTCAGGATCCACTCCTGGACCTCCTGCAGCCTGGAGAGGAGAGAAATCTATCAGGATAAACAAGATCATCAAACCCTGGGAGAACCTGTTCACACAATAAACACAGCAATGCAGTTACTAGTAAAACCACACACATGCACACACACACCTCTTCGAGTTAACGTCTCTCGGCTTTTCCCACAGGCTGCCGATTTCCGCCCCCATGTACAGGAAGTGCAGCTGCTTCTTCAGGCGTAGTTGCTCTTGTACGAGAAGCTTAGAAAGAAATTGTCATAAAAGTTCAGATCTGAGAAAATAAATAAAGTTTCTATTGTAATTTGAATAACGTGTTCCAATACAGAAGCTCACCAGGAGGTGGCGCCGGAGATCTGAGAGCCTCTCTTCACAGCAGTTAACACCAGAAGAATCAATAAGAATTCCCAGTCTGGATCCTGTCACCATCCCAAAGATCTAAACACACACAACCATAACGGCAGGACAACCTGCTGAGGAACCAGTAAACAAAACAGTCTGTGGAAATAAAGTTTACCTTTCTGCTGCCTCGAGTCAGCCACTGTATTCTGCCATGGTACATCTGAATCGCTCTGCACAAACAAACACCTCATTGTGGAATTTATTCCTTTTTAATAAACGCTATATTTATAATTAATGCTTTATTCATTCATTTTTATTCAAATACACGTTTGTAAGAGGATATAATCTGTGGCTCACTGGTAAAGCTGCATCTCAAAGTCAGCGAGGATCTCTGAGTCGATCTCCAGCCGGTCGTCTACCCCGTCTCCTCTGTAACATCTGTAATCAGCACAAACATACTCAGGCACCAAACACCTCACAAGTGCAGCATCACTGCAGACTGAAGTCTAGTCTAGGCAAAGATTCGCTGGTCAAGAACATTCCACAGACTGGCCAGAAGAATCTGCCACCAGCCTGGGCAAAGGAAATATTATTGGGAGACATGCCCCAGGTTGGGAAGAGGAAGCCCTAGGTTAGACAGTCCAGTGTTGGGCAGAAGAACCCTGTGTTAGGCATAAAAGCCTAGTCATGGGCAGAAGAACTCGAAGAAATAACTGCTTGGAGTGAAAACCTACTGACTTAGCCAAGCTTTGAAGATGTTTGGTTAATGGAAGAACCAGGGTGAGTAAAAAAAAACCCAAGCTTGCAAAGAAGTTGCCCAGATTGCATGGAATAAACAAAAAGTCCCAGGCTGGACAGATGACTCCTCAGACTAAGAAAATCTTTACCTATAGGCAAAAGCAGAAGAAGCCCCAGGCTAGACAAAGCCTTCACCTGGGTGGAAAAGTCCTAGGTTTGGCAGAAGATGCCTCAGATTGGATAGGGGCGTGGTCAGAAAAAAAAAAGATCAGACAGAAAATTCTGTAGATTAAGCAGGAAAAGTGACCAGAAACACACAAAAGCCCTAGGGTAGGTAAAGATTTAATACCTTTGTAAAAAATAAAGTAAAGAAAAGACACCCCAGGCCCAGGTTGTTTAGAATTCATCTCATCCAGCTAGCTTGTAATAGCCAAGTTCACTTTGAGGTTAATGCGGTCAATCTAGCTAAAGTTAGCAGACTCACGCCGCAGCGGTGGAGCAGTGAGACAGGAGGTGTGAGAGAGTGAGGCCACAACTCTCCAAGCTCCTCCACTCGAGCCACTCCTCAGAGGTTTCCTGCTCATCTGCATCATCTCTCTGCTCCTGCACTAACGTCTGCGTGGGGAAAAAATACGGATTATCGGATCATGGAATTATGGATTATTATCATGGAAGCTATAAAGATGTAGACAGCAAGAGCAGACATCACCTTTAAGCTCCAGGTCTGAGTGTACTTGCTGGGTGAGAGACCTCTATTCTGTGGGGAATTATGGGTAAGACCTGAAACACAGGAACTAATTAATCTGCTGCTCTTTAAGAACCTCCAGGAGAATAAAACGACCAGTTGAGCCACATTTAGTGTCTGATGCAGGCTTCATTAGTTTTGCTAAAATGTTAAGCTAGCAGTTTAGTGCTATACAGTAATTCCAGCTACCTGAAAAGCTCATGGTTCTCCTCCATGGGACTCTAGCAGTGAGACAGAAGCAGACAAGGGGCAGTTAAAGACTGTAGGAATTTAATACAGAACTATTCTATTTCCATTGATGTACAGTGTTTACCACATGGTACTGTAGCTCAAAATAGCCTTCACAATATCACAGTATAACATTTTATTCATCAGTGAATTGCAGTTTGGTGTTTTGTCCATGCTGAGATGCTTTTCTGCTCATCATGGATGTAAAGAGTGAGTTTATATGAGATTACCAGATCCTTCCAGGCATCTCGAACCGATCTGTCGGTCCTCCTCTGATCTCTCTTTTCAACAAGGCATTACTACATGCAGAATGATTTTTCTTTTCCGCACCATTTCTGTGTAAACTCTACAGACTTCTTGTGTGTGAAAAGTGAAAATCCCAGGAGATCAGCCTTTTCTGAAACATTCAGCCTATCTCATCTGGCAGCAACAACAACCATGAGACGGTCACAAAAGATCCGAAAGTCACAGAGATCTGACCTTTTCTTCATTCTAATGTTTGATGTGAACATTGACCTGTATCAATAAGATCGTATGCATTGTGATGCTGCCACCTGATTGGCTGATTAGATGAACGCGTGCACGTGCAGATGTTCCTAATAAATTGACAGGCACGTGTAGGCTTAAAGAAGTGGATTAAAAAGTGTATTTTAAAAGTGTATCTAGGCTGTACAAAGCGTGGTCCATATACTATACACTATATCATATACACATATACCATACACTAATAATAATAATAATAATAATAATAATAATAGTTCACTGTGCAGTAAAATCTATGCCGAACAGATTAAATGACTGTATAATGGAATAGCATAATATCAGAAATGTATTAGTATTACGAATTATTTTTTTTAAATAATTATATATATATATATAAAAAACGCCATGCGTTACCATAGCAACCGGAGTTCCACTATAGTTTGCTACCATGATTTCGAACCCTTTTACAGAAAGTAAAATAATTTTCCGCATGACTTACCTGACAGAGAAGAGAAATATATATGAAAAGGGTTTCTTTATCGTCGTATAAATATTTTAAGAAGTAATAAGTTTGGGATAAAAATACAAATATATATATCCGGAGGTTAGCGAAGCTACAGGTCTGTGTGCGCGTGCACACGGTCTCTATAGAAACCAGAGGCACGTGAAAGACAGAGTTTACATCGCTCATATTTACACGAGAACGTAATAAATGTTTGAAAGTTTATAATATTATTACTATTAAACTAATAAATTAATAACATTAATGTTAAGTGGATGAAACTAAATAATAAATGATTAAGTCACTCGGAAAGGTTATAAACTGTATTGGATCATTAATCATGGAGATGACCGGCAGATGGCGCTGCTGCTGGGGAACAACACCACAGAGTCCGGCAGCCATTTTAGAAAAATGAAAAAGTATCGAGTTAAGAAGTTTTTAAAATGCATCTTTTTTGTAAATTATTTTCCCCCCAAATTCCTCAGTTATACATCAAAGTCTCAAATTAAAACTACAAACTACACCGAGGCTCCGATAGAATACAATGTCTAAATGGCCATTATTCGTCCAGACAAACACTTTTTGTACAAAGGCGTCCTTCTTCCTGACCCAATTCTTCAAAACACCAAAGTCCAGACTCCATACATCCACTTCAGATGGCAGAAGCTCATCTGCTCTCAAACGGAATACTATATTAACCAGAATCTCCAGAATTATTGGCAAAAAGTTTCCATACAAAAGTTGAATATTTAACAATAACATCATGTCATCTAGGGTGTTATCCCTGATATCACAGAAATTTGGCAATGATTACAAATTTAATTTCGTAATTACGACTGACATATTGTGATCTTTATCCCTTTAGTTATGGTGTCAGCTTGTCATGTTACTGATAAACCCTGTAAATAAATTGACAGCTCTAACAAAGAGCTGACACTGGAGACTTCTTCCTTTATTGTTAGGCGTTTATGCAAAGCTTCGTTGTAGGAGTCTCCGTGAACGAACTGTTACTGTAGAAATGTGCACTCCTTCTGACCAATCACCATCCAGCATTTCAGAAGATCGATATGAAGAGACGCGTTTTAGACGTCTCACGTTTACACGTCTGGGATACAGGAAACGGTCAGTTTGACACACCGCTCAAAACTCAACACACAAGACAAAGATCCAAGACAAATCTGTTCTGTTTTACTTTTTTTTTTATTAGTTATTTTAATGTTATGTTTTTAAAAATAAAAAAAAAAATCCAATAAAATAAAATAACTGGGAGAGAGTCCTAAGCGACGGCGGGTTTGTTAGCACTCGTTAAGAGTTGTGGGTGTGAAGCGCTAACGCTGATGATCGCCGCGGTGTGGTGCCACAGCCCAGAGCCTCTGTAATCAGGACGCCGTGAGCCGGAGCACCGCGAGTACCGCCTTTCCTCCTCCGTCTCAGCGCACGTATATATACGTATACACTCGCGTTCTGGGGTTTGTTTTGGAATCTCCTTCAGAAAGGACATCAGTACCGCTCGTTTGCTGCCACGGGAACGCAGCCGTCTGTCCGGTTGTCGCAGAATGAGGTCTTGGAGGGGAAAAAAATAATAATGAGGTCCTGTTACGATGCAAGAGGTATTCAACAATGTCACATTTGACTTTTTTCTGAAAGAGGTTATGAAGAATTTCCAGTTCACAGTCTTGGGAGGTGAGAACATAACTGCAAAAAAAAAAATGTAAAAAATTCCTTCCCACATCTGAACGAGTGACCACACGAGGGTCCTGCATGAACACTGCTGTTAAAATGCATCACTGAGGCTTTCTGCTGGACAGGAGTGAAGAGACACAGCCTTCGTTCACAATGAGGTGTTAGAAAAAAACTATAATAATAATAATAATAATAATAATAATAATAATAAAAGTTCTTATCAAGATGGAGGAGGCTCCTCGCGGAGTTTAGCGTTTCTCCACCGGCCGAGTTCGCTGCCAGTTTAGAGTTTTCACACGTAAACTTGGATTTCCGCTCCTTTGTTTCAAGCAGCCCAAACACAAGAGATGACCCGTGTCCAGCACCAGATATTGGAGGTTAAAAAAAAAAAAGGAAGAAGAAGAAGAAAAAGGTGTGGACATGCCCACAAACTCCTGACACACCTGGGCCAGGTACTGAGCGTTGGTTGGTTTGAGAAACGACAGGATGAAGTCCGACCTGATCTGCAAAGGTTCCGAAGCCCAAGTGGGATCGAGTGCCGTCTCTCTCTGAGGCGGAGTTTTCCAAAATGATCACAACACAATGATGAAGATGATGAAGAGAAAACTCCACCCTGACTGACACCACATGAGCTGGACTTTTTACTTCAGACTTCTTTCACAGGATATGATCTTTAAACTCTCATTATTGGTTTTCCTAAATTACCCACAATGCCTTTCACACCAATAACACCATCGACTCCATCTCCCTCATCATCTCGCAGTCTCGGCTGCGCCGTATAGTTGCAGTGCATCCTGGGACTCCGAGTCCAGCGTTTGCATGAACATCTCCACTACTTCTGCACTGGATTTCATGTAATCTGCTGAAAAACGGTGAGCTAGAGAAGTGCTCTCGTTGGTTTTCCTGTGCATTTAGGAGCTAAACGTGATCTTCATCCCTTCTTCTCGAGATCTTTTCTTCTATTAAACGTCATGGTAGCCGGGTTAGATATAACGACATGCCCCCTGTGACATCTGAGCCACACACAACTGTTGGCTTTATACAGCAGCAGCCAGCCGATCAGCAGATATTTTCAGGGGGGAGATTTCCTTCAGGATGATCATGATGATGAGGTTCAGAAACTGGGCTCTGATTGGACAACACGGTCAGGTGGTACATTCACACTGCGGAAAAAGAATCGGCATGACTGAAACCCGTGTGTGTTTATCGTCGCTGAAGTGCGTGGAGCACCAGTGGGCGGCACCATCTTAACTTCACTGCCGGTTGCCATGGTTACACAAGCAGTTTGCGGCTAGCTCAATTCTGCCGTTCTATCTAACCTACAGATCGCCTGCGAAGATGAACAAACTTCATGCATGACTGTTTCGGCTCTCTACACACATCTGACCTCGCGCTACGGCGGAGCGGCGGCTCTCGACTGCTGTGAACGACCTTGCATCCTTTATGCCAGATGTTTGTTCGGCTTCTACACTAAAAAGAAATCGGAGGAAGGTTGAAATAAAGCCCGGGGTCACTACAGTGTGAATGCACGCACTGGAAATCTCGCTTGCATCATTTCAATAATAATAATAATAATAATAAAAATAATATTTAAAAAACGCAATTTTCGACACCAGTAATGGTGAAGTCTTTCAGCCTTCTTCTCTCCAGTACCTTTCAAGTCACCAAAAAATTTAAAAAAAAATGAACCGAGAGCCTGATGTTCTCCTGGTGTTCAGTCTTCTTGGCAATTTTGTGAATGTGGGGAAGATTTATTTAAAAGAAAACAAAACAAAAAAATCTGTCGTTAATTTAAATATTTTCTAAAACTATTCTTCTATTCTGTTGATTTGGCCGTTTTTTTTTTTGTTGTTGTTCTCCGTGTAGATCGCTCGTGCCGGCGAAGACGAAGGAGGTGGTTACCTCGAGCTCGGCCTCAGCCTCGAGGCAGATTACAAAATAAAACCCCAAAACGAACAAAAAGAAAAAAATAATAATGCAGTGTTGGCGGTGCTCACGCCAAGACCGAGTCCTTCTGTGTTTGCTGTGCTTGTGAGCGCTGCACAGACTTCTGGTCCATGTCACGGAAGTGTTTCTCCACCTACACACACACACACACACACACACACACACACACACACACACACACACACACACACTAAATACATTTTACTATGAAACAGAAATGAAAACCTCTTAAAGTCACACTGAGGCTAGACACGATATAATAATATAATGTTTAACGTTTAAATATATATTAAAATATATCAATAAATAATAATATAAATAATATAAAATAAATAATGTTTAAATAATTATAA
Source organism: Hemibagrus wyckioides (assembly GCF_019097595.1). NCBI lineage: Eukaryota > Metazoa > Chordata > Actinopteri > Siluriformes > Bagridae > Hemibagrus > Hemibagrus wyckioides. The sequence continues at coordinate 17,856,019 of NC_080733.1, forward strand.
TATTGTGATAAAATATGCCAAAATATATTTAGAAATACTGCGATATCATGATTTATTTATTTATTTTTTTTTTTTTAACTCGACTGCACTGAACCTTTTTTGTTATTTTATTACATTATTATATTTTAAAAAATACATTATTTACATTTTTCTCCTCATTTTATATTTCTGTACGAATGATTTACTTGATTTATTTCATGTTAAAAAATAATAAAATGAAACGTTTTTACATAAAAAAGAAATATTATAAAGAGCAGTAAACGCCAAAACACTAAACAAAAAGTCAACATTTGGTGTGACGTCTTTAATTTTTTATTAATTTAAAACCCAAGGCATCGTCAGGCTGAGGAAGTGTTCATGCAGATTGATAAGGAAAGGATTTATCGGGTCGGTTTCACCTGGCTCATGACTGAAGCTCAGAAAATAAATAAAATGCATTAAATCTTTTCAGCATTTAATTTTCTCCTCCATCAACCAGCAAACATCATCCAGGGATCTCCTCATGGTGACTGAAAGATTCCTTCCTGTATTTTCCCTCCTGCTGCGTAGCGCTACACTTACAGATCTGCGTTAAACCTACGCTAACGTTCACATTTTAATATCATTATTGTTTTTTTCCTCAGGACTTACTATCTTGCGTACGTGTCCTAACGCACTGCCCTCTTTGCCTCTGCAGTTGTCAGCTCGGTACGGCGGCGTGATGACCACATCGTCCATCACCACGATGTTCTTCTCCTGCCACTTACAGTCTTTGATGCTGCAGGATGAACAGGAGGATCAGAAAAGTGTGGTGGACACTCCAGGTGTTCAGACAGAGACAGATGTGGAAGGAGAAGCGGTGTGGAGATGAGTAGTGCGAATTTAAACATCACTCACGTTTTGTGAATGGTCTGGAACAGCTGCTGGCCCTCCACTGAGACTCCGGCGCTGACCGCGTACGCCTGAGACAACTTGTCTTCTTTTTCCGCCCGAGCTCTGCTGGCCAGCTGGAGGAGAGACAAGTGGAGGAACAGGAGATACCTTCATGTACACACTCAACTCAGAATTTATTGCTTTCTGGTTCACTCATTCTCTCGCTCTTTGACTCGCGCTCTGGCTCACTCAATGTCTGACTTGCTCTCTGACTCAATCTCTGGCGCTCTGACTCAATCTCTGGCTATTTCTCCGACTCACTCTCTCTTGCTCTCTGGCTAACTGATTCGCTCTCTCGATCTCTGCCTCTCTGACTCGATCTCTGCCTCTCTGACTCGCGCTCTCGTTCTCTGACTCCTGTTCTACTCGCTTACTAGCACTCTCTCTGACTCAAGAGGCTGCACGATCTTACCTTGCTGAAATTGAGAGACGCTAAAGGGGGCGGAGTCTCGCTGCGCTCATTGATGGTGTCCACTTTAGACACGTAGGCTAAATTAACCAGGATGACGTCGTTAAGATGGGACTTCCCACTAGATGAGGGGCATTCTGGGAAAAAAAGACTGGTCAAGGAGAAGGAACAGACCATGTGCAGAAACAGAACAAACGTCACAGAACGTCTAGACGGAACTTTTAGACGGATCACCGTCTACACTCCTGGCAGGAGCAAGGTTATAAATGAATACATTAACGAATAAAAAAAACATACATAAATAAACAAGAGTATAAAGAGATATACAAATAAATTAACACAAACACAATCAGTTTAACAGTATAAAGATTTAAAAGATTAAATATTCCATACGGAGCAAGTGACAAATATATACACGAGTCGTCTATATTAAATTTATTTGGAATAAGAAAAATAATAACTCTTATTTAACACACACATCATCTGTAATAAAACCCTGACAGAAAATATTTATTTTGAACATCAAGTCTGGAAAATTCACACAACCTCAGGGCTTGATCAAGATATCAGGATCTCTGAAATAAAGCGATATAGAGACTCTAATGGTCATCTGGTCATTGTCTAATCTAAACTCAAGTCTAACTCAGTAAATCATTCCCTGACATCACTCGAACTCTGAGCGCTGGATTTCATTCAGAAAAAGCTATTTCTCTTTACTTTCTTCACTTGTGGAGGAAATCCACCTGCATCTAATACTCAAGATCCATTCCAGAGAGTTCCTGAGTTGAGCACCAACAACATTTATACCACAACTACCACAAATAACACCAACAACACAAACACCACCACAAATAACACTAACACAACCAACACCAGCAATAACACCACCACCACAAATAACACCACAAGTAACACCACCACCAATACCATCTATAACAGCACCAACACCATTGTCACAACAGCACCAGCACCACCACCTATACCGACAAGAATAACACCACATATACCACCGACAACACCTATATAACCAACACCACCAATAACACCAACACCATCACCACCTATACCACCCACACCAATAACAGCACACTAACAACACCAACAATAAGGTCTAGGAGGAACGTTGTTTCATTTCACTGTGTACTGCATCAACTATATATGGTTGAAGTGACAAAGCTTCTTTGACTTTGAATACCACCACCACCAATACCATCACCATTAACACAGCCTATACCACCGACAACACCTACCATCAACACCAAGAACACCACAACCACCACCACCTATACCAACAATAACAAAACCACCAATAACACCAACACTAATAATACCACCATCAATAACACTTCAATCACTAACACCACCACCAATAACATCTATACCAACACCACCAATAACACCAACACCACTCACCAATAAACACCACCAACCCAAATACCAACAAGAAAAACACCACCTATACAACCAACACCACCAATAACACCTGTACCACCTAAACCAGTAACACCACCAACCCTGCTTCCCTGTTACAGGAAGGATTTTCTTTAGATGATTAAACACTTCTGAATGTAGGATGATTTTTTGTGGCTCATGACAACAATCACGACGACAGCGGAAGGTTTTAAAAGAGAGCCTGTGCTCGCTCTCTCACTCACACACACACACACACCTGTATGCAATGGCAGTCAAGGTGTCACGTGGGTGTCACGTAGAAACGGCACGTTATTTTAGGACACACATTCGACCTCATGACCTAATGACCCCATGACGAGGTTTGTGTAAAGCGTGAGTATATATATATATATATATACATACACACATATACATACACACACATATACATACACACACATATACATATACATATATATATATATACACTATGCAGAAATAAAAGCAGGATTAGAGAAAGAGAACCAAGATCGGTCCCTGCTTTTATTTACAATTATTTATTTATCCTTATTAATATTATTCCACAGTATTATACACACACTATAACTCATTAAGTAGCCATTCCTTTGACGTTAAAAGGGGTGTGTTAGTGGGGGGGAATGGCTAAAATGGTTACACCCGAACCACTACAGCATCTGTATTAAACACATAAATTAAACTTATATAACTTAAAAGGTTTATTTTAACAAAAACAAAAAAAGAGCCGGTTGCGCGCGAGAGGATTCCATTCGCTTTGGCAGCAATAGTTAGCTAGCTTAGCTTAGCATAGCATAGCTAGCGTAGTGTAGCATAAACTAGCCTTGAGTCGACTACAGCGACGATTATTTTGTTTGTTTCATTCTTGCAAATAAATAAATAAAGGATACTCAGAGTCAGCATCTTGGTCTGATAATCGAAAGCCACGACCTCTCCCTGTAAGCGCTGTCCCAGGCAGGTGAGGCAGGCGACATGGCTCCCGATGCTGAAATACTCCCCCGGTCCCGGAGCCGCCATCTTCTCCGCCAAACGAAAGCAGCCCGGAGCTCAGGACTGGGCGCTTACGTGCTTACGTCAGGGTGCGTAATGACGACACCACGCCATTCGGGGGGGCGGGACTACATATAGTGGGTAGTGGGTATGTGTAGTGCGTTTGGACGTAATAATAATAATAATAATAATAATAAATGAAATACTCCGTGTCATGGTGTTTTAAGGAAATAATCCACGACGGAATGAGTTTATCTGACCAGCCTGAAGTTTTTTTTATACCACAGTAATGGAAATAATTCTATCTATCTATCTATCTATCTATCTATCTATCTATCTATCTATCTGTCTGTCTTTCTGTCTGAAATAATATATAAACCCAACTCTGAGCGGATCTCCAGCATGGGAGGCGTCAGTGAGATCAGTGGTACTAATACGTTACATGCACCGCTAGCCACTGTCAAATACACAATATACGATATACACGCTAAATATGCTTAAACTATTGCAAGACATTCTCAAATAATAAATACAAACTAAAGTCACAGTTAAAATATGAAATCTAAACGAACTAGTGCGCGCGCTGGGAACAGTTTAAAGACGAGTCCAGCCTCTTCCCTCACTCTAGCTGACGTCACACACACACACACACACACACACACAGTAGCGGACTGAAGTCCGTAATGCATTTAAAAATTAATATAAAATAAACTATAATACTTATCAGCATGAAACGTAATAGCACACTTAAGCACGGGCGCGCTAACAAATAAGCTAAAGTGCAGCTTATAACACTACTGAGATCAGTGGAGTAAAGGGAGTGAAAGCAAGGTGACTTGGAACCATGTTTTTAGTTATTACCGTTTAGGACTAGTAGCGCGCCCAGGAAACGGAATAATAATAATAATAATAATAATAATAATAATAATAATAATAATAATAATAAATAGTGACTATAACAAGAGTGCTCTCTCAAGGGTCGGCTCTCTGCTTTAAAAAATAAAACCACAGACAAGAAAAATCCTAATTTTTGCATTTTTAAAAAAGAAATGATTGTTCTAGAACCTTAGCGGATTGTTGGATTGGATAATGCTTTTTTATTCTTAGCTCAAAGGAACTGTTTGAGCTCATAAGAAGCTTCTAGAACCTTGATAGAACCTCGGGTCCTCGTGCGGCTTTGAAGTTTTAGTTTGAACTAGAGTTCTGGAACTTTTTAGCGCCTAATTAATTAAGCGCCAAGGTTCTAGAACCTTGGGTCCTCATGCTGCTTTAATGTTTTAGTTTAGTGATTTGGAACGTTTTGTTCATAAGGTTCTCAAAAATGGGTAGAACCTTGGGTCCTCATGCTTCTTTAAGGTTTTAGTTTAAAGTTGAGTTCTGGAACTTTTTGAGCTAATAAGAAGGTTCTAGAACCTTGGTGGAACCTCGGGTCCTCATGCGCTTTTGAGGTTTTAGTTTAAAGTAGAGTTCTCGAGCTTTTTGAGCCCATAATTCGGCTCTAGAACCTTGGTGGAACCTGTGTTCCTCATGCTGCTTTAAAGTTTTAGTTTAAATTAGAGTTCTGGAACTTTTTGTGCTCATAAGAAGGTTCTAGAAGCTTGGTAAAACCTCAGGACCCCACTCTGTTTTAAAGTTTTAGTTCAAAGAGTGCCAGAACCTTTGGTTTATATGAAGGTTCTAGAAACTCGGGCCATCACAGTGCTTTATAGTTAAATATCCAGTTTATAAGACACTTCTAGAACCACGACAGTTTATCTCAAAGAGTTCCAGAACATTTTTGTTTATAAGAAGGTTCTAGAAACTTGGTAGATTCTCTAAGGTTGTCATGCTGCCCTGAAGCTTAAGGTTCAAGGTACAGTTTTAGATCTTTTTAGTGCACTAGATTTTTCCAGATCCTCAGGAGAAACCTGGGCCCTCACTCAGTTTACAAACTTTAGTTCAGAGTAGAGGACAAGAACAGAAACCTGGAACCTTGATCTGTTTTAACTCAAAAGTTTTTGTTTAGATCCTAGATGGACACTAAGTTGAAAGAGTACCAGAACTTTTTTGATTCTAAGAATGTTCTAGAAACTTGCTAGACTACAGGACGGTCATGCTGCTTTGAAGATTAGGTACAAGGTACAGTTTTAGTTTATAAGAAGGTTCTAAGAGTAGAGTTTTAGATCATTTTTAGTGCATCAGATCGTTCTAGAACCTTGAGAGAAACCTTCGTTCGGAGTAGAGGACAAGAACATTTTGTTTATAAGAAGTTTCACCGTTTTAACTCACATATCGGAAGCTTCTAGAACTTGGTTGGACAGTAAGTTGAAAGAGTACCAGAACTTTTTTGTTTCTAAGAATGTTCTAGAAACTTGCTAGCCTACAGGACGGTCGTGCTGCTGTGAAGGTTCAAGGTACAGTTTTAGTTTATGGGAAGGGTCTAGAAGGTTTTAGATCATTTTAGAGCATCAGATCTCTCCAGAACCTCGAGAAAAACTTTGGTCCTCACTCTATTTAGAAACATTTTCTTGGTTCTAAGAATGTTCTAGAAACTTGCTAGCCTACAGGACGGTCGTGAAGGTTTAGTTTCAAGGTACAGTTTTAGTTTATAGGAAGGTTCTAGAAACTCCATGGGCTCTAAGCTTGTCATGCGGCTTTGAGGTTTTAGGTTGAAATAAAGTTCTGGAAACTTTTTGCTGTTCGTAAGAAGCTTCTAGAA
>NC_080733.1:17867455-17869955 GCF_019097595.1 Hemibagrus wyckioides
TGATTCGGTGAGTGAGTCAGTGTGCTTTCTTCTTGAGTGTTTGTGCGTGAATCAGTGTGTATGCAATTGTTATGTGACTATTCAAAAATAAAATAAAATAAAATAAACAGAAACATCCCGAACGTCATCATCCTTGAGCGCAGAAAAAGGTCACGGGTTCCACCTCCACAAACGGACGAATACAAAACACTCACACACTCACACACATCTAGAGCTGTACATGTGTAATGTCCATACATGTCTGTGTGCTTTTGTAAAGTGTACATGAAGATGGTCAGGGTTCGAGGCGGTTAAAATCCTCGGAGTTCCTTTGTGTCTTTTTGCACCTTGTACAGGAAATGTAGTTTTTTTTTTCCCACGTTATGCTCCGTTGCCATGACAACACCCCAGCGTCGTCCCTGTGCTTGTTCCACGAAAGGAGCGGGAAATAAATCGTTTTTTCTTTTCTTTAAAAAAGAAAAAAAAGGAAAAAAGGCGGGTCCTGCTCCTGGGTGTGTTTTGGGCGGCCCACGCGGTCCTCTTCCTCCTCCTCTTCCTCCTCCTCGTGTGGGAGTGGAGCGGAGTTCTGCGTACGGTTATCGAGCACCTGGAGAACGAGTGAAGGAACCGATCAAAGAGCTGCGTGGAAGGAAAGGACGAGTGACTCAGAGGCGAGCGTCGCTGCCGAGCGGGTGTGGACGCCACGGCGTCGGGCGGGGCACTTTTCCCTCCTACAGCACCGGCTCCTCCTCCATCGGCTCCTCGGCAGCCCTGAAACAAACCAGCGTCACGTGTCAGAGCTTTTATTATCCGTTTAGAGTTACAGCACTGACTGCTACACTGGAGACTTCATGTATATAGAGCTGTGATGTGCGGCTACGCTAACGACAGTTTCAGAACAATTTTAATTCAGAATTTAATTCAGTTTCAGTCCCAACATCAGAGGAGGAATTTAACATGGAGCTGTCGATGAAACTCTTATTATTTGTTTTAAACTTAAAAGTACACAAACGTTTCAATTCCAACTGCCCCTGATGATGACTTCATAACTGACCGATCTCTCTCTCTCAGCTCCGCCTCTCTCTCTCTCTCTCTCTCTCTCTCTCAGCTCCACCCCTCTATCTCAGCTCTGACCTATCTATCTCTGTCTCTCTCTCTCTCTCTCTCTCTCTCTCTTTCAGCTCCGCCTCTCTGTCTCTGTCTCTCAGCTCTGTCTCTCTCTCTCTCAGAGAAACTCAAACCCGCACGTGTAAAAATGGCAGAAATAATGTTCGGGACACAAGTGGCTTCTAAACTTAAAACTGTACCGCTGTCCAATAATACAGTAAAAGACAGAATCGATAGAATGGCAAAGGATGTTGAGAACACGTTGGTTGAAAAGTTAAAGATTTTTTATCCAAATTGATGAAACTTCCACCGTGGCAGAGGAGGCACTCAGATTAATAGATTTTAATTTGCTCCTGTTGTTTGTTCGTCGTTTTTTTTTTTTTTTTTTCCCAATCGCATGTTTTGGTTAAAGGTAAAGAATAAAATGTATGCATTTGTTTAATAACATGATTTCTCTGATTAATTGATATTTACGTTAACAAATTAGAATTTCTGTTATTTGTTCACCAGTTAAAGACAAAATAGAATGAAAATGTTGGAAAGAAAAAAATGCTCATGAATATGGATGTTGCAGCTAATTGGTTTCATTATTAAAAATTTTACTGACTGCGTCACTAAATGAAATGCATTTGCTAGTGTGTTTGTTGGGGTGGTGGTGGTATGGGGGGTCGGCAAAGTTTTTGAATGTTAAAATAGGGGTCTCCTGGAAAAAAGGTTGGGAACCAGTGATCTAGAGAACTAATCAACACTTCGCTGACCAATCAGCATCCAGAATTGACCGTGCGGTGATTTAAATTATTCATTACAACTAGGACTCTTTAAAGGAGTCTAAAAATAAAAGCTAACAAGGAAGATAATCCTTCTATGAAACCTTTTAATCTGATTACGGTGCGTGTGTGTGCGCGTGCGTGTGTGTACCTGCTGCCCTGTGAGGAGGACGCCGTGTGCTCCGTGTCCACGGTGAGAGACGCCATGGCTGTCACCGTGTCCGCTTCGTCCTTTTCCCGCCGCTGAGCGTCCTGCAGAGACTGAGACACCGTGGGCGCTAATCTCTGTACTGAGGACCAGTGTTTACCTAGAGAGAGAGAAAAAGAGAGAGAGAGAGAGAGAGAGAGAGAGAGAAATGTCTCAATTCTGGATTTAAATATTAAATGTATTATATTTTAATAATGAAATTAAAAGGTAATAAATGATAAAGTAAGTGTAATGATAATGTGTGGTGTGTGTGACAGCGCTGTAACAAATCTAAATTCTCTATAATACAGTATTCTGTCATTATATTCATGAGGACCAAACAAGGGCATGTGGGAGGAGCTACAAATAACACAAGTCAATGATTGGTCACAAACATTTCAATCAAAGAACCAGCCATTAAAAAACATATCAAATTACATAGTGACAACATCTGTCTGTC
>NC_080733.1:17879955-17897455 GCF_019097595.1 Hemibagrus wyckioides
CTGTAAGTCCAGGTGAAGAAGGCGTGGCCTATTTATCTGTAAGTCCAGGTGAAGAAGGTCAAAAACACTGCAAAGAACTTTTTCAGGAAAAAAATTTTTATTAGAACCTTTTGATGAACCAGGGAACCTTCTTTTTCCAGGCAATGAAGACATCCAGGACATCAGAAAGAACCATTTCAGGAACCAAAGAACCTTTCCATGAGTATCAATTACCTCATAAGATCTTTAAATGGACCCAGGAACCTTTTCACAAACTCATTCTTCAGAAACTGGAGGATCCTGAGCTTGGGGAAATAAATCCAGTCTTTTTTTCCCCCAGGAACCAAAGAAAGTTCTCAGGAATCTCCGGGATGTTTTCAGAAACCTTTGAAGAACCTTTTCATGATTCAGGACCATTTACTGAGGATGTGAAAAAAAACAGGAACTAAATCATCTTTTTGGGAATGCAGGAACATTTTCAGGAACCAAGGAAGAGTTCAGGAACCACTGTTGCAGTGCTAGCTTCATTCATTGACAAGACACTGCATTTCATCTCTCTCTCTCTCTCTCTCTCTCTGTGTATCACTACTCTCTCTCTCTCTGTATCAATAAACTGTCTCTCTCTCTCTCTCTCTCTCTCTCTCTCTGTATCATTACTCTCTCTCTCTCTGTATCAATAAACTGTCTCTCTCTCTCTGTGTATCATTACTCTCTCTCTCTCTCTGTATCAATAAACTGTCTCTCTCTCTCTCTCTCTCTCTCTCTCTCTCTCTCTCTCTCTGTGTATCATTACTCTCTCTCTCTCTGTATCAATAAACTGTCTCTCTCTCTCTCTCTCTCTCTCTCTGTATCAATAAACTGTCTCTCTCTCTCTCTGTGTATCACTACTCTCTCTCTCTCTCTCTCTCTCTGTGTATGACTACTCTCTCTCTCTCTCTCTGTGTGTATGACTACTCTCTCTCTCTCTCTGTATCACTACTCTCTCTCTCTCTCTCTCTCTCTCTGTATCACTACTCTCTCTCTCTCTCTCTCTCTCTCTCTCTCTCTCTGTGTATCACTACTCTCTCTCTCTCTCTCTCTCTCTCTCTCTCTCTCTCTCTCTGTGTATCACTACTCTCTCTCTCTCTGTGTATCACTACTCTCTCTCTCTTTCTCTCTGTGTATCACTACTCTCTCTCTCTCTCTGTGTATGACTACTCTCTCTCTCTCTCTCTCTGTGTATCACTACTCTCTCTCTCTCTGTGTATGACTACTCTCTCTCTCTCTCTCTCTCTCTGTGTATCACTACTCTCTCTCTCTCTCTCTCTCTCTCTGTGTATGACTACTCTCTCTCTCTCTCTTTCTCTCTGTGTATCACTACTCTCTCTCTGTGTATGACTACTCTCTCTCTCTCTCTGTGTATCACTACTCTCTCTCTCTTTCTCTCTGTGTATCACTACTCTCTCTCTCTCTGTGTATGACTACTCTCTCTCTCTCTCTCTCTCTGTGTATGACTACTCTCTCTCTCTCTCTGTGTATCACTACTCTCTCTCTCTCTCTCTCTCTCTCTCTCTCTGTGTATGACTACTCTCTCTCTCTCTCTGTGTATGACTACTCTCTCTCTCTCTCTCTGTCTCTCTCTCCTCTTTCTCTCCTCTCACGCTCCTCCCTCTCCATCTTCAGAGTGTGTGTAGGATCACATTTGTATTCCAGACACTCACAGAGACAAGTGGAGAAGAAGCAGACACACACACATGGATAAAAATGTCTTTCTCCTTGAGTGTGTGTGTGTGTGTGTGTGTGAGTGAGTGTGTGTGCGCGAGTTTGTGTGAGTGTGTGTGAGTGTAAAAGACAGGAGCCATGATATAAATTCATGTTAGTAGAGAATTGATTCAGAAGGTTCTCATAGTCTCTGATTTCTGATTCTGTGGAATTTAGTTCCTTTTACAAATCAATAACTTTCTGATGGAACCACAGCAGTGCTTTTCACAAACTGGAGAATGATTTCAGGAGAAACTCCACCTTCTCACCAGCTCCAGAACCATTTTTGTTCAGTAACTAAAGACCCTGTTCTCATGCACAGGAAGTCTTTCACCTCCTCATGAACTCAAACCCTTTTTTCAGGAAGTAAAGGGACTCAGGAACTACAGAAGAACCTTCTGAAGAACCTTCTCATGAGTTTGGAAACATTTTTCATCAGCAACATGTTTTTTCCCACCTTTTCATAACTTATAAGATTCTATTTAGGAAATAAAGAAACCCAGGAACCAGGAGTTTGGGGGAAAACGTTCTTCAGGATCTGGAGAACCTTCTAATGAACTCTGAAACCATTTCTCAGAAAGTAAAGATCTACAGGTAGCTCAAGAACCTTTTCAAGAACCTGAAAACTTCTTCCCAGTCTGAGGAATCTTCATACAGGAGCTCGGGAACATTCCACAAACTCAGAAACATTTTTTCAGGAAGTGAAGTGGTCCAGGAACTCAGGAAGCTCTGGAGCTTTCAAGAAAGAGAGAACCTTCTCACAGGCTTAGGAAATAAAGAACGTTACCACAAGCTCAGGAACCTTTTTTCGGGAACCTTTTCAGGAACTGAAGAACTGTTTCATGAACTCAGGAAATGAAGACACCCAGGAACTTGCAGAACCTTTTTTTTTTATGAGCTCAGGAACCCAGAGATCTTTTCGGGAACCAGGAGGAACTCACACACATATACATACACACACACACACACACACACACATACAGTTTTTTTGTTATTTAGAAAAGATGCTGCATTTCTCTCTGTCTCTCTCTCCCTCACTCTCTCTCTTTTTCTCTCCCTCTCTATCTCTCTATCTTTCTCTCTCTCACTCTTGCCCCTCCCTCTCCATCTTCAGAGGGTGTGTAGGATCACATTTGTATTCCAGGCACTTGGAGAGACAAGTAGAGAAGCAGCAGACACACACACACACACACACACTTTGTACCTCTGTGTGTGTGTGTGTGTGCGCGTGTGTGTGCGTGCGTGTGTGCGTGTGTAGTCTAATATCTGTGCTTGACCACGAAGGCGTTTGAGAGGACGTTGTCTCAATGAGATGACTAAACTCACAACGAAATACAACAACAACACCCCCGAATGCTTTGTAATATGCCTTAACACACACACACACACACACACACACAGAGCTGGTGGGTTGTGATTGGGTGTGAAGTGCAGGGCAGACGAGGCGGGGGCGAGAGGAGGCGATGATTCACCCTGGAGAGATGAGTCAGAGATGGACGCGTCCATTCATAGGGCAGGGTGTGTGTGTGTGTGCTTGTGTGTATGTGTGTGTGTGTATGTGTGTGTGTGTGTGTGTGTCTGCGTCTGCTGCAGCAGCAGGAGGATGCGGTATGAATTCTAATGCTTTTCTGGACTTTTTTTCCTCAATGATCTCAGGGAGAAGGAGGAGGAGTCTCTCTCTCCATCTCTCTCATTCATCCCTCATTCAAGGATGTGTGTGTGTGTGTGTGTGTGTGTGTAGACGAGTGATGAGTGTCACACCCCACTGCGGAGCGACTTCTTCGAGCTTATGTTATGCAAATGAATGCGCAGCAACACACAAGTGCCTGATTCACTGCGCCAGCGCCGCCATCACACGGTCATAGTAGTGCCTTAGAGAGGGGTCAGGGAGTGAGCATTACCCAGTGAAGCACACCCCAAAAGGAAGTGCCCCCCCCAACCCCATATAAACGGACACTGTGTCTATTAAGATTATAAAGATCTCAGATACAAGAAACATGTAATACTTTCAGGAGTCCTGGACACGGTTATTAAGATTTCCCGGGAATGTTTCTGCTTCCGTTCACACTTGCCCCTGTCCCGGGAATTTCCAGGTAATTCCCATGTGTAAGTGTGTATGTGGATCATCTCACTTGTTTAACGGAACATTGTTAAATAAATTCAAAACACTCGGTTATGACTCTGATATGATATCTGTCAGCCCCAGTGAAAGAGGAGTGGCCTTTGTTACTGTCAGTCACAGTGAAGGAAGCGTGGCCTTTGTTACTGTCAGTCACAGTGAAAGAGGAGTGGCCTTTGTTACTGTCAGTCACAGTGAAAGAGGAGTGGCCTTTGTTACTGTCAGCCACAGTGGAAGAGGAGTGGCCTTTGTTACTGTCAGTCACAGTGAAAGAGGAGTGGCCTTTGTTACTGTCAGTCACAGTGGAAGAGGAGTGGCCTTTGTTACTGTCAGTCACAGTGAAAGAGGAGTGGCCTTTGTTACTGTCAGTCACAGTGAAAGAGGAGTGGCCTTTGTTACTGTCAGTCACAGTGAAAGAGGAGTGGCCTTTGTTACTGTCAGTCACAGTGAAAGAGGAGTGGCCTTTGTTACTGTCAGCCACAGTGGAAGAGGAGTGGCCTTTGTTACTGTCAGTCACAGTGAAAGAGGAGTGGCCTTTGTTACTGTCAGTCACAGTGAAAGAGGAGTGGCCTTTGTTACTGTCAGTCACAGTGAAAGAGGAGTGGCCTTTGCTACTGTCAGTCACAGTGAAAGAGGAGTGGCCTTTGTTACTGTCAGTCACAGTGAAAGAGGAGTGGCCTTTGTTACTGTCAGTCACAGTGGAAGAGGAGTGGCCTTTGTTACTGTCAGTCACAGTGAAAGAGGAGTGGCCTTTGTTACTGTCAGCCACAGTGGAAGAGGAGTGGCCTTTGTTACTGTCAGTCACAGTGAAAGAGGAGTGGCCTTTGTTACTGTCAGTCACAGTGGAAGAGGAGTGGCCTTTGTTACTGTCAGTCACAGTGGAAGAGGAGTGGCCTTTGTTACTGTCAGTCACAGTGAAGGAAGCGTGGCCTTTGCTACTGTCAGCCCCAGTGAAAGAGGAGTGGCCTTTGTTACTGTCAGTCACAGTGGAAGAGGAGTGGCCTTTGCTACTGTCAGTCACAATGGAAGAGGAGTGGCCTTTGTTACTGTCAGTCACAGTGGAAGAGGAGTGGCCTTTGTTACTGTCAGTCACAGTGAAAGAGGAGTGGCCTTTGTTACTGTCAGTCACAGTGGAAGAGGAGTGGCCTTTGTTACTGTCAGTCACAGTGGAAGAGGAGTGGCCTTTGTTACTGTCAGCCCCAGTGAAGGAAGCGTGGCCTTTGTTACTGTCAGTCACAGTGGAAGAGGAGTGGCCTTTGTTACTGTCAGTCACAGTGGAAGAGGAGTGGCCTTTGTTACTGTCAGTCACAGTGAAAGAGGCGTGGCCTTTGTTACTGTCAGTCACAGTGGAAGAGGAGTGGCCTTTGTTACTGTCAGTCACAGTGGAAGAGGAGTGGCCTTTGTTACTGTCAGTCACAGTGGAAGAGGAGTGGCCTTTGTTACTGTCAGTCACAGTGGAAGAGGAGTGGCCTTTGTTACTGTCAGTCACAGTGAAAGAGGAGTGGCCTTTGTTACTGTCAGTCACAGTGGAAGAGGCGTGGCCTTTGTTACTGTCAGTCACAGTGGAAGAGGAGTGGCCTTTGTTACTGTCAGCCACAGTGGAAGAGGAGTGGCCTTTGTTACTGTCAGTCACAGTGAAAGAGGAGTGGCCTTTGTTACTGTCAGTCACAGTGAAAGAGGAGTGGCCTTTGCTACTGTCAGTCACAGTGAAAGAGGAGTGGCCTTTGTTACTGTCAGTCACAGTGAAAGAGGAGTGGCCTTTGTTACTGTCAGTCACAGTGGAAGAGGAGTGGCCTTTGTTACTGTCAGTCACAGTGAAAGAGGAGTGGCCTTTGTTACTGTCAGCCACAGTGGAAGAGGAGTGGCCTTTGTTACTGTCAGTCACAGTGAAAGAGGAGTGGCCTTTGTTACTGTCAGTCACAGTGGAAGAGGAGTGGCCTTTGTTACTGTCAGTCACAGTGGAAGAGGAGTGGCCTTTGTTACTGTCAGTCACAGTGAAGGAAGCGTGGCCTTTGTTACTGTCAGTCACAGTGGAAGAGGAGTGGCCTTTGTTACTGTCAGTCACAGTGGAAGAGGAGTGGCCTTTGTTACTGTCAGTCACAGTGGAAGAGGAGTGGCCTTTGTTACTGTCAGTCACAGTGGAAGAGGAGTGGCCTTTGTTACTGTCAGTCACAGTGGAAGAGGAGTGGCCTTTGTTACTGTCAGTCACAGTGGAAGAGGAGTGGCCTTTGTTACTGTCAGTCACAGTGGAAGAGGAGTGGCCTTTGTTACTGTCAGTCACAGTGGAAGAGGAGTGGCCTTTGTTACTGTCAGTCACAGTGAAAGAGGAGTGGCCTTTGTTACTGTCAGTCACAGTGGAAGAGGAGTGGCCTTTGTTACTGTCAGTCACAGTGGAAGAGGAGTGGCCTTTGTTACTGTCAGTCACAGTGGAAGAGGAGTGGCCTTTGTTACTGTCAGTCACAGTGGAAGAGGCATGGCCTTTGTTACTGTCAGTCACAGTGGAAGAGGAGTGGCCTTTGTTACTGTCAGTCACAGTGGAAGAGGGGTGGCCTTTGTTACTGTCAGTCACAGTGGAAGAGGAGTGGCCTTTGTTACTGTCAGTCACAGTGGAAGAGGAGTGGCCTTTGTTACTGTCAGTCACAGTGGAAGAGGAGTGGCCTTTGTTACTGTCAGTCACAGTGGAAGAGGAGTGGCCTTTGTTACTGTCAGTCACAGTGGAAGAGGAGTGGCCTTTGCTACTGTCAGTCACAGTGGAAGAGGAGTGGCCTTTGTTACTGTCAGTCACAGTGGAAGAGGAGTGGCCTTTGTTACTGTCAGTCACAGTGGAAGAGGCGTGGCATGGTCTCTCTGTCAGTTACAGGAAAGAGGATTCTTTAAGATTCAGAGGAAGAACACGTCCTCTGAGTCTGTCACTCCTAATCAGAGAGGTGAAAGAGGCGTGGCCTTTGTGTCACTCCCAGTAAAGGAGGTGAATGAGGTTACCTGTTCGTGCCATTGAGGGAGGTGTGGCCTGTGTACCTGTGAGTCTCACTGAAGGAGGTGTGGCTTGTGTAACTGTTAGTCTCAGTGAAGGAGGTGTGGCCTGTGTATCTGTCAGTCTCAGTGAAGGAAGTGTGGCCTGTGTAAATGTCATTCACAGTGAAGAAGGTGTGGCCTGTGTAACTCTCAGTCACAGTGAAGGAGGTGTGGCCTGTGTAACTGTCAGTCACAGTGAAGAAGGCGTGGCCTGTGTAACTCTCAGTCATAGTGAAGGAGGTGTGGATTGGGTAAATGTCATTCACAGTGAAAGAGGCATGGTCTGTGTAACTGTCAGTCACAGTGAAGGAGGCGTGGCCTGTGTACCTAAAACTCCCTGTTTTCTATCTGATTAAAGCTGAACTGTTTGCATACACACGCACACACACAGACACTCGGACTGTGTGGGACAGTGGACAGACATCGGTGTGGCGCGGCGGCGTGCGTCAGCACGGCCTCGATTTCATCAGCACTGCTTTCGCAACACGTTAGAGTGCAAAGGGTGAAGGACGTTACACAAAGGAACTGAACGAGAGCGCGAGAGGAAAAGCAGAGCCAAATATAGCAGACAGCAGAACTGAGTGATGAAATAACAAAGAGCAGCTACGGGCATGGAGAAAGCACTTGAAGCTGGAGGAAGTGCTGGAGTGCAGCGCTGCAGAGGAGATGTTACGCTTATGCAGCACCAGATGCTCCAGCTCCGGCTGCCTGAGACTTCTCTAGATTATTATCAATGGAAATTTTATTATTATATTTTTTAAAGACATCACAGGATCTGCTTATAGTTTTCTATTCGTTCATAAAATCCAATTATTATTTATTCTACAAAAAGAAAGAAAGAAAAAAGAAAGAAAGTTCCACCCTCCTCACCTGCCTGTAGGGGTCGCCCTCTTCATCGCACTCCTTCAGCTCGATGGCTTCGTCTTCATCGTCCTCTTCCTCTAGGTCGCTCTCCGTGCTCTCGCCTTTTAGCTGGATCACACGCTCAGAAGGGGGCGTGGTCTCGCCCGAACTTTCCTTGCTTAGACTCTCCCTCACACGCTCGGGCCCCTCCCCCCACTCTTCCGGCATCTCCGCTGTCTCCGTAAGCTCCTCCTCCGTCTCCTCGGGGTGGGTGGGGGGTTGACGTGGGAGCTCCACCCCTTTGGAGAGGATCTGATAGACAGATTTTATATTTGCGGTTTATTGTGTTAGTGCTCAGCGGGATAAGATCTTTAAGATGCAAGATAATAAACGGAATATTTAAAATTCACATTCATCCAAAGTTTATCTCAAGCCAAAATTCTAATAACTGTGGGCAATTGATGGCATCAGTGGCAATCAGTGTAACAGTATAGCTCAGTGTAACAGTATAGCTCAGTGTAACAGCGTAACTCAGTGTAACAGTATAGCTCAGTGTAACAGTATAGCTCAGTGTAACAGTGTAACTCAGTGTAACAGTGTAACTCAGTGTAACAGCGTAACTCAGTGTAACAGTATAGCTCAGTGTAACAGTATAGCTCAGTGTAACAGTGTAACTCAGTGTAACAGTGTAACTCAGTGTAACAGTGTAACTCAGTGTAACAGCGTAACTCAGTGTAACAGTGTAACTCAGTGTAACAGTGTAACTCAGTGTAACAGCATAACTCAGTCTAACAGTGTAACTCAGTGTAACAGTATAGCTCAGTGTAACAGTGTAACTCAGTGTAACAGCGTAACTCAGTGTAACAGTGTAACTCAGTGTAACAGTGTAACTCAGTGTAACAGTATAGCTCAGTGTAACAGTGTAACTCAGTCTAACAGCGTAACTCAGTCTAACAGTGTAGCTCAGTGTAACAGTGTAACTCAGTGTAACAGTATAGCTCAGTGTAACAGCATAACTCAGTCTAACAGCGTAACTCAGTGTAACAGTATAGCTCAGTGTAACAGTGTAACTCAGTGTAACAGTATAACTCAGTGTAACAGTGTAACTCAGTGTAACAGTATAGCTCAGTGTAACAGTGTAACTCAGTGTAACAGTGTAACTCAGTGTAACAGTATAGCTCAGTGTAACAGTGTAACAGCGTAACTCAGTGTAACAGCGTAACTCAGTGTAACAGTATAGCTCAGTCTAACAGTGTAACTCAGTGTAACAGTGTAACTCAGTGTAACAGTGTAACTCAGTGTAACAGTATAGCTCAGTGTAACAGTATAGCTCAGTGTAACAGTATAGCTCAGTGTAACAGTGTAACTCAGTGTAACAGTATAGCTCAGTGTAACAGTGTAACTCAGTGTAACAGCGTAACTCAGTGTAACAGTATAGCTCAGTGTAACAGTATAGCTCAGTGTAACAGTGTAACTCAGTGTAACAGTGTAACTCAGTGTAACAGTATAGCTCAGTGTAACAGTATAGCTCAGTGTAACAGCGTAACTCAGTGTAACTCAGTGTAACAGTATAGCTCAGTGTAACAGCGTAACTCAGTGTAACAGTGTAACTCAGTGTAACAGTGTAACTCAGTGTAACAGTATAGCTCAGTGTAACAGTATAGCTCAGTGTAACAGCGTAACTCAGTGTAACAGTGTAACTCAGTGTAACAGTATAGCTCAGTGTAACAGCGTAACTCAGTGTAACAGTGTAACTCAGTGTAACAGTGTAACTCAGTGTAACAGTATAGCTCAGTGTAACAGTGTAACTCAGTGTAACAGTGTAACTCAGTGTAACAGTGTAACTCAGTGTAACAGTATAGCTCAGTGTAACAGCGTAACTCAGTGTAACAGTGTAACTCAGTCTAACAGTGTAACTCAGTGTAACAGCGTAACTCAGTGTAACAGTGTAACTCAGTGTAACAGTGTAACTCAGTGTAACAGCATAACTCAGTCTAACAGTGTAACTCAGTGTAACAGTATAGCTCAGTGTAACAGTGTAACTCAGTGTAACAGCGTAACTCAGTGTAACAGTGTAACTCAGTGTAACAGTGTAACTCAGTGTAACAGTATAGCTCAGTGTAACAGTGTAACTCAGTCTAACAGCGTAACTCAGTCTAACAGTGTAGCTCAGTGTAACAGTGTAACTCAGTGTAACAGTATAGCTCAGTGTAACAGCATAACTCAGTCTAACAGCGTAACTCAGTGTAACAGTATAGCTCAGTGTAACAGTGTAACTCAGTGTAACAGTATAACTCAGTGTAACAGTGTAACTCAGTGTAACAGTATAGCTCAGTGTAACAGTGTAACTCAGTGTAACAGTGTAACTCAGTGTAACAGTATAGCTCAGTGTAACAGTGTAACAGCGTAACTCAGTGTAACAGCGTAACTCAGTGTAACAGTATAGCTCAGTGTAACAGTGTAACTCAGTGTAACAGTGTAACTCAGTGTAACAGTGTAACTCAGTGTAACAGTATAGCTCAGTGTAACAGTATAGCTCAGTGTAACAGTATAGCTCAGTGTAACAGTGTAACTCAGTGTAACAGTATAGCTCAGTGTAACAGTGTAACTCAGTGTAACAGCGTAACTCAGTGTAACAGTATAGCTCAGTCTAACAGTGTAACTAAGTGTAACAGTGTAACTCAGTGTAACAGTGTAACAGTATAACTCAGTCTAACAGTGTAACTCAGTGTAACAGTATAGCTCAGTGTAACAGTGTAACAGTGTAACTCAGTGTAACAGTATAGCTCAGTCTAACAGTGTAACTCAGTGTAACAGTGTAACTCAGTGTAACAGTGTAACTCAGTCTAACAGTGTAACTCAGTCTAACAGTGTAACTCAGTCTAACAGTGTAACTCAGTGTAACAGTGTAACTCAGTGTAACAGTGTAACTCAGTGTAACAGTATAGCTCAGTGTAACAGTGTAACTCAGTGTAACAGTGTAACTCAGTGTAACAGTATAGCTCAGTGTAACAGTATAGCTCAGTGTAACAGTGTAACTCAGTGTAACAGTATAGCTCAGTCTAACAGTGTAACTCAGTGTAACAGTGTAACTCAGTGTAACAGTATAGCTCAGTGTAACAGTGTAACTCAGTGTAACAGTGTAACTCAGTCTAACAGTGTAACTCAGTCTAACAGTGTAACTCAGTGTAACAGTGTAACTCAGTGTAACAGTATAGCTCAGTGTAACAGTGTAACTCAGTGTAACAGCATAACTCAGTGTAACAGTATAGCTCAGTGTAACAGTGTAACTCAGTGTAACTCAGTGTAACAGTGTAACTCAGTGTAACAGTGTAACTCAGTGTAACAGTGTAACTCAGTGTAACAGCGTAACTCAGTGTAACAGTATAGCTCAGTGTAACAGTGTAACTCAGTGTAACTCAGTGTAACAGTGTAACTCAGTGTAACAGTGTAACTCAGTTTAACAGTGTAACTCAGTGTAACAGTGTAACTCGGTGTAACAGTGTAACTCGGTGTAACAGTGTAACTCAGTGTAACAGTGTAACTCAGTGTAACAGTGTAACTCAGTGTAACAGTGTAACTCAGTGTAACAGTGTAACTCAGTGTAACAGCGTAACTCAGTGTAACAGTGTAACTCAGTGTAACAGTGTAACTCGGTGTAACAGTGTAACTCAGTGTAACTCTGTGGTACCTTATTGAGCTGGTAGTGTTTCTGTTTCTCCAGGAAGTGCTGGTGCTGCTGTTGGATAACAAGGTGCTGCAGCGCCTGTGGGGTCTGTGGTAACGGAGCCGACTGCGTGCGGGCCAGAGGGCGGTGTCGAGGCAGTTTACTGACCGTCCTCATGCTGCTGGAGACCCGTTCACCCGTAACCAACGGCGACTGGCCGTACATGGGTACTAAGAGGAAGGAGGGACTATTAACACTGCTGAGAATGTTCTCAGAACCAGTACCTGTACGTATCTGTGTAAAAGTGTGTGTGTAATAGTGTGCTTAACAGTCTGTAACTGTGTGTATAACAGTGTGCCTGTAACTGTGTGTGTGTGTGTGTGTGGGTGTGTGTGTAACATTGCGTGTGTAACAGTGTGTGTGTGTAACAGTGTGTGTGTATGTGTAACATTGCATGTGTAACAGTGTGTGTGTGTGTGTGTATGTGTGTGTGTGTTACCTGCGAGCAGCGCGCTCTGTTGCCTGGCCTGCTCGAGCAGGAGGACGTGCTGCAGTAGTGAGTTGTGGCTGCTGTGGCTGTTTGTGGCAGACGGAGGCTCCGAGTCCAGACACACGGACACGGACGAGCCACTCCCAAACTTCCCCAACACGCCCCCCTGACGCACCCCCTGCACCTGCCGCTCCGCCTCCGGCTGAACCCCGAGCTTCTGAGGAGCCTGATGAGAGAGAGGGCGGGGTTAGAGCATGCGGTCACCTCTGAGGTAAGCAGGTGTAGGAGATGTGGTGCAGGACTCACAGTGATGTGTGCGTTCGCCGGCAGACCCAGAGAGATGTTGGGCAGAGACGGAGACGTGTACAGGCTCAGAGGACTCACTGCTCCGTCTGTGTTCAGAGACTGGTGCAGGGAACGCAGCTGCTACACACACACACACACACACACACACACACACAAATGTGAGACCTCTGGACCAATTCTCATCATCTGTAGATCCAGGCTAATGCTCACACTGCTGTGGCTCTCAGTGGACTAACAGGTGAGTGGAGACACCTGCATGTTCTCATTAAAGCCCAGGAAATAATCTTCAGCTCAAAAATCCAGGAACCTAAAGAAAGAACTTCAACCCAGACATTTACGCCCAGAAATCTGAGCTCAAAAACACTACTCTAGATATTTTAACTCCAGGAATTAAAGTGCTGAAGGAATTCAAGATCCAGGAACTTTATCCTAGGTTCTGAAGCTGAAGAACTGAAGCCTATGAACTTGAGGCGAGGCAAGTGTGCAGCAGGACCAGGAAGTTCAAGCACCAAGACTAGTCCCACAGGAGTGACTTAATAGCATGAAAGCAAGGGCCAGTGATAAAACAAAAGAAGAAGAAGAAGAAGAGAAGAAGAGACATGGAGGAAGCACGTGTGAGTTTCTCCGACTACAGTGACGCAAACGCAAGCGCCGAGGCCGAAGCCGGATTTAGCGGCCAATTAAACTCAACAGAACGCAGAGAACCGGGTCGTAGCTTTCGATTTTTTCCGGTTCTGTATTTAGATCCGTGACGAAGCTGACGGAGTGTTTTTATGGAAGACGGTGAATGAAAAGGCTAATTTATTCCTAACGATCTTTTTTTTTTCACTCCACCATTCAGCAGCTTGCTCTTATTCATTCGTTTTCTTTTTTTTTAAAAAAAAGAAAGAAGCACACATCTCTTTTTCTGTCTCTGTGAATCAGCGGCGAATCAGACGCGGCGCTTGGCCCGCTCGGCTCTGACGTCACTCTGGCTCTGACTCAACACGCGTCCCGCTGCGAATAAACGTCCAATTAGGAAGAGGAAGAAAAGAGAAGTTCACGGCCTGTTTGCAGCGTGGATGACGTCAGCACTGCGCTCTCCACACGGCCCCGGCGTAACGGCCCCGGCGGTGGGGGCAGTAACCTTCTACATCTCTGCTGGCTATTTTTGGGCATAATATTGAAAACACACACACACGTAGCGGCCGAGGCCAATAATGAGCCTCTGGTTATGTCATGGGACGTTGAGAGGAAGACGAAAGCGGCAGCAATCGAGCGAACCAGGAGGCAGAAAATTGCCAGCTGACAGCTCTGATGTGTGCTGTATTTATTGCCCCACTTACGCCAGGCTTTCATTGACTGCGCTGTTCTCTCCCCCTCCTTTCTCCCCCCAAAGCCATAAAGTGGATTGATTAGGCGCAGGAATATAAAATGCCCTCGGTGCGGAAACACAAAAGGCAGGAAATAAAACAGATTGGCAAAACCAAACAATTACTCAATCCCATGACAACAATGACGTAAAAAGCACACGGAGCTAGAAAACAAGAGCTCATAACAACACCGTTATTAGACTTACTATATCTGTGTGCCTCGGGCAAAATGTTCTCTAAGCCACTTTACCTCACCACACACACACAATCCTATCTCCTGAGGGCCAGGCTACAAGTCTGCTCTTAAAACCTAATCATTCCCAGGGAAAACAGAGGGATCTGAGAACGAATACAGGGTGGACTCCACAGACTCCACGTGTCAGACACGCCTGTAAATTATTAAACGACAACAAAATCACTCACGTTTCCTTTTACATCTTCTTACCTCCATTTGCATTTGATTTATTTGGGCAGATCATTTGTTGTTCTCAAAACAGGGGTCAAAGTGCACCAGACCAAGACTAACTAGCGAACAGGACACGATAGCGTTAGGCAAGACTTCGCGACAAAACATAACCTGAATCGAGTCAACAGAGGCGATAAGATCAACACACGAGATAATGCAAAACAGGTGAACACAGTGGAATAGCATGCGGTCACCATGGAAACGTGCATATGGATATGAAGAACACCAATTAATTACTGGTATTAAAGGAGAAGTTCACTTCCAGAACAAAAATCTACAAATCATTCCCTCACCCCCGATTATCCAAGATGTTCATGTCTTTCTTTGTCCAGTCATAAAGAAATTATGTTTTTTGAGTAAAACATTTCAGGATCTTTCTCCATATAGTGGACTTCAATGGTGCCCGAGAGTCTGACCTTCCTGAATGCAGTTTAAATGCAGCTCTAAACCTCGATCCCAGCACAGGAAGAAGGCTCTTATCTAGACAAATCGGTCATTTTCTTAGAAAAATAAAAAATTGTAGACTTTTTAACCACAAAAGCTCGTCTAGCACTAGCTCTGGAATGCGCGTCTGCGACGCTACATACTATGTAATCACGTCGGAAGGTCACGTGTGACATAGGCGGAGCTACAGACCCAGTGTTTACGCGTGTGGAGAAGGAGGAGCGCTCTGTTGTGTGTGGAATGACACAAAATTATGTGTCTTTGTGTCAGTTTTTGGGTTAAAACGCTCTGTTCGTGTGTGTGTGTGTGTGTACCCTGGACGTGGAAATCATTTTAAACCTAAAACGTCCACTTGGAAATAACGTGACTGCTCAAAAATTGGCTTTAAAAAATCCTGAGTGATTGAAGCTGTGGTCACTCGCTCTGCACCTGGACATCAACACACCCAGACCTTCTCCTTCTACCTTTTTGTTAGTAAAGAGCGCTGGACTTGTTTACACTTCCTTGGTCTTTGCACGTTCGCTTTGTAAACACTGGGTCTGTAGCTCCGCCTACGTCACGCGTGACCTTCTGATGTGATTACGTAGTCTGTAGCATCACAGAGCTAGTGCTAAACAAGCTTTTGTGGTTAAAAAGTATACGATTTTTAATTTTTCTAAGAAAATGGCCAATGGTGTGGCTAGATAAGAGCCTTCTTCCTGGGCTTAGAGCTCTTTGGAGCTGCATTTAACCTGCATTCAGACTCTCGGACACCATTGAAGTCCACTATATGGAGAAAGATCCTGAAATATTTTCCTCAAAGAACATCATTTCTTTACGACTGAAGAAAGAAAGACATGAACATCTTGGATGATCAGGGGGTGAGGGAATGATTTGTAGAGTTTTGTTTTGGAAGTGAACTTCTCCTTTAATGAACATATTTTAGAGGAAAGAGAAAATGTTTCATGTTTCAGAGAAGAAGACTTCGAGGGTGTTGAAGTGCAGCTCACCTCGGCGTGGATATTTGGGACTGAGCCGCTGGAGCCGTTCTCGGCAATGGCGCTGTTGGAGCTGTTGGGGGAGCTGGGGCCTGAGCCAGGGGCGCTGCTGCACATGGAGGAGACTGTACACACACACACACACACAATAGTAAACTGACTATAGTAAAATTAAACATTTAAGGACTTCTGTGTTTGTGTCCATGTGCAACTATGCACAAGTGATAGTGATAGCTGTAAATGTGTGTGTGTGTGTGTGTGTGTGTTTACCTGAGATCTCGATGGCTCTCTTCTTGAAGGTGCTGATGACGGTGCCGTCTTTACGGCGCAGTAATGGACTACTCCTCCTTTCAGCAACCTTCTGTTTTAACCGTGAGCGAACCTTCAGATTGGGCTCTGACGCTGAGAGAGAGAGAGAGAGAGAGAGAGAGTGAGAGAAAGAGAGAGAGAGAGAGGGAGAGAGAGAGAGAAAGAGGGGAGAAATAAAGAGATAAAATAAGATGAGAGAGACACAAAGAAGGATAAACCAGAGTAAGAGACAGATAAAAAGAGAGAGAGACAGTAAGTGATGAGGGAAGAGAAGTAAATGAAAAGCAGAGAAAGAAAACAGATAATGAGGAAAGAAAAGAAACAGAATGATAGAGAGAGAAAGAGAGAATATAAAGCAAGAAATAGACATGAATGATGACATCATTAAAGGAAGCAACAGACTAATCAGGACCACGGACAGCTACCATTAGTGTAAACACACACTTACCACACACACACACACACAAACCACACACACACACAAACCACACACACACACACACACAAGCCACACACACGTCAAACTGATGTCAAAGTGGTTAAAAAGGGGGGCCTGTGTGTGGTTTGTGTGTGTGTGGTGAGTGTATGTGTGAGTGTGGTGAGTGTATGTGAGTGTGTGTGTGTGTGTGTGGTGAGTGTATGTGTGTGTGTGTGTGTGTTGAGTGTGGTGACTGTGTGTGTGTGGTGAGTGTGGTGACTGTGTGTGTGTGGTGAGTGTGGTGACTGTGTGTGTGTGTGTGGTGAGTGTGGTGACTGTGTGTGTGTGTGTGTGTGTGTGTGTGTGGTGACTGTGTGTGTGTGGTGAGTGTGGTGACTGTGTGTGTGTGTGTGTGTGTGTGGTGACTGTGTGTGTGTGGTGAGTGTGGTGACTGTGTGTGTGTGTGTGTGTGTGGTGACTGTGTGTGTGTGGTGAGTGTGGTGACTGTGTGTGTGTGTGTGTGTGTGTGTGTGGTGACTGTGTGTGTGTGGTGAGTGTGTGTGGTGAGTGTGGTGACTGTGTGTGTGTGGTGAGTGTGTGTGGTGAGTGTGGTGACTGTGTGTGTGTGTGGTGAGTGTGTGGTGACTGTGTGTGTGTGGTGAGTGTGTGGTGACTGTGTGTGTGTGTGTGGTGACTGTGTGTGTGTGGTGAGTGTGTGTGGTGAGTGTGGTGACTGTGTGTGTGTGTGGTGAGTGTGTGGTGACTGTGTGTGTGGTGAGTGTGGTGACTGTGTGTGTGGTGAGTGTGTGGTGACTGTGTGTGTGTGGTGAGTGTGTGTGTGTGTGGTGAGTGTGTGTGTATGTGTGGTGAGTGTGAGTGTGTGTGTGGTGAGTGTGTGTGTGGTGACTGTGTGTGTATGTGTGTGTGTGTGGTGAGTGTGAGTGTGTGTGTGGTGAGTGTGTGTGTATGTGTGTGTGTGGTGACTGTGTGTGTATGTGTGTGTGTGGTGACTGTGTGTGTATGTGTGTGTGTGTGGTGAGTGTGTGTGTTTGTGTGTGTGTGTGTGTGTATGTGTGTGTGGTGACTGTGTGTGTGTGTGTGTGTGTGTGGTGACTGTGTGTGTATGTGTGGTGAGTGTGAGTGTGTGTGTGGTGACTGTGTGTGTATGTGTGGTGAGTGTGAGTGTGTGTGTGTGTGTGGTGACTGTGTGTGTATGTGTGTGTGTGGTGACTGTGTGTGTATGTGTGTGTGTGGTGACTGTGTGTGTATGTGTGTGTGTGTGGTGAGTGTGAGTGTGTGTGTGGTGACTGTGTGTGTATGTGTGTGTGTGGTGACTGTGTGTGTATGTGTGTGTGTGTGGTGAGTGTGAGTGTGT
>NC_080733.1:17907455-17934955 GCF_019097595.1 Hemibagrus wyckioides
ATGAATCAACTCTGAGGTGGTGAGTACGACTCGCGTTCATCACAACACCGCCTCGACAATTCCGCTGTGCTTGTTGGAGTGTTTTATTCCTTATGTAACACAATAAAGACAACTAGGGAAAGATTCATTCATTAATAGATTCATCACTGATTTACTAATTGAGTCATCACCGATTCATTAATTGGTTCATTCACCTATTCATTAATCGATTCATCACTAATTAATTAATTGATTCATCACAGATCCACGGAATTAGTCATGAACTGATGGTTAAAGTCTCAATACTCCTAAAAATCTATATTCAGTCGATCAAATTGTTAAATTTAAATGCATGTTTTGTTGTTTTTTTTTGTTAGTTCTTTGTGTATATATAATTTTTATGGTGTTTTACACTTGTCACAAAAAAACACAACTCAGGAAAGATTCATCACTGATTCATTAACCGGTTCAGATTTTTATGGTGTTTTATGCTTGTCAGGAATGATTCATCACTGACTGAGTCACTGATTCATTGATTCATTGATTCACTCATCCTTAAGGCTGAAATGTTTTCTTAAGTCTAAACGAATAAATCTGCTTTTTCTAGTCACCGTTGTTACGTTATGATCCACATTTTTAGCGACACACAAAACGTTACAGTTTGGTTTCAGATGATTTTATTCAGATCCCCTGAGAGATTCACCCGAGTCATTTGGACTATGATTCGTCCTCTGACACACGGGCTGCATCCCAAACCACACACCAGTGTCGGAATACAGGAAGTAACAGCTGAGCGCACACTATTTACACACACACACACACACACACACACACATACACACACACACTACTTAGTGCACTAATGTCCGATTTGGAACGATTCCCTCAGGCAAGACTCGCAAAATGACTTGCTGTAATTTCTCGATCAAGTTCATTTTATTTGGGGTTTTTTTGGGACATTTTCAGTGTTTTGGACATGTTAAGCGTTTTGGACATGTTAAGCGTTTTGGACATTTTAAGCGTCTGCTCCTGCTGCTTTCACATTGATCACATTGCTCTGAATTATCCCACTACTTCACCATGTTAAATAATGAATCGGCAGAATTGCGCTCCATTCGAAACGGCAGCAGGTTATAAAAGACTAGATCATGAATATTAATGAAAGGCTGCTTTGAATGGATGAATATTCATGAGTAGTGGGAGGATTCTGCAAAATAAGGGCCGGGTGTCAGAGTGAAATATCTCTCCGAAATAAAACCCACAGAATCACGCGCTTCGTCTCGGACACAGTTATAATGTTCAAACCGCTGTGTATCAGCTTCATCATCTTCATCATAATCACCGTCTTCATCATCATCACAATCATTATCATCTTCATCACCATCTTCATTACTATCATCACCACCATCATCATCATCTTCATCATCACCATCATCTTCATCATCACCATCATCTTCATTATCATCACCATCATCTTCATCGTCACCATCATCTTCATTATTATCACCGTCATCATCATCATAATCATCACCATCATCATCAGCACCATCATCATCTTCATCATCACCATTACCATCATCTTCATCATCACAATCATTATCATCATCTTCATCACCATCAACATCATTATAATCATCACCATCTTCATCATCATAATCATCATCGTCATCACCATTTTCATCATCACCATCATTTTCATCTTCACCATCTCCATTATCAACATTGTCTGTTCAATCTCCATTGTCGCTCCACCAGCGCAGGAGAAAACTTCGACTCGCTCCAGAAGAAGACGAGGCTGGGGATAAGTAACGAGGCAGAGGCGAGGCAGAAGCACACCAGGACACGGTTTAATCAAAACTCCTCAGACCAAAAGTGCCACATACTCAATAACTTCAGAGAAAGCAATTCAGCCGTGAGCGTGGCGCCGAGAGAGTCGCAGCAATTAGTGACGTCGGGAATAATTCCGGGTGAAAACAACCATCTCATACAGAGAGAGAGAGAGAGAGAGAGAGGGAGAGAGAGAGACAGAAAGAAAGGAAGAGAGAGAGAGAGACAGAAAGAAAGAGAGAGAGAGAGAGACAGACAGAAAGGGAGAAAGAGAGAGAGAGGGAATGGGCATCATAGATAATGGATCAGATATTTGATCTGATGGTATTTCACAGTCTATGTATTTATGGGAATTCCTGGGATTGGACCTCGTGACCTTTCTGTTATTGTATAAGAAACTGTTATAGATACTGTGAATTTCGATAAGTTTAGATTGTTTGATTGAGTTTCCACGGCAACGACACACAGATTGCTGTTTATCAGTGACGACGACGCTACCAGTAAAACCCTCGCGAGCTCAATAATCTGATCCTGACGGTGTGAACGCTCCGAGCACTAACAGACGAGCTGGAGATTCTGACTGCTGAGGCCCAGGTGTGAGACGGGCAGCCAGAGGGCATTCTGTCACATCATTCAGATTAACCCCCTCTCCGTCATCATCTGAGGAGCGCTAAAGATACCACGCCTCTGCTGGCTGACCGCGTCCAGCCGCTGACGTCAGAGCGCGGAAAGGATTTGAGCCCGGATTTCCCCCGGAATACAAACGCTCAGCTATTTACAAACATGTTTAAAGCACCTAAGTCTATCAGCTAATGAACTAATCCCAGACCGCTAATTAGTACATTGGTAACTTCGTTACTAGCTACAGAAATAAACCCAGAACGTATGAGGTCACTTCCTTTGTGGGAGAAGGAGTATAAATTATTACATAACAAAATGTCCTGATAAAACACTGATGGTAGCGAAGTGATATACGATTAGCTCCAAAATTATTGGCACCTTGGTAAAAAAAAATAAATAAAAAATAAATAAATAAAAATATATAAATAAATAAGTAAGTAAATAAATACATGAAAAAATAAAGAAAGAAACAGAATAACTAAATTAATTAATTAAAACAATTAAATAAACAAACAAACAAATAATAATGTTTTTAATTAATAAATAAATAAATAGATAAATAAAAAGGCTGTTCAGTGACAAGCTTCAGTTTTGTTCTAGTGGCCAATAATTGTCACTCACATGGCTTTAATTTTCATAAATTTTTATATTTTTTTATATATTTCAAGGGTTCAAAAACTTATTTATTTATTATTCTTAACCAAGGGTGCCAATAATTCTGAAGCTGTCTAATATTTGGACATGAGAATTTATTCTAAAAAAAAGAAAAAGAAATAATCTTAAATAGCCTGAATAAA
The DNA here is from genome assembly GCF_019097595.1 of Hemibagrus wyckioides. Classification (NCBI taxonomy): domain Eukaryota; kingdom Metazoa; phylum Chordata; class Actinopteri; order Siluriformes; family Bagridae; genus Hemibagrus; species Hemibagrus wyckioides. The sequence goes on from NC_080733.1 coordinate 17,910,680, forward strand.
AGTCCATGCTGCTCTCTCTCCAGAGTCATGATTATTACAAAAACATTGTGTTCAAGAGGAGGTAAGAAAAACACTGTTGCTAGGCAACCAGAATTGATGAAAAATAAAACATTTATTTTAAACATTTTTTCTACTTTATTCCACAAATAATCCATGAAGTGACGTGAACCGAAGCCTGTGTGTGACGGGTAAAGTTTACTGCACCAAACAGCCTTAATGAGCAAACTAGCATAGAAGCTAGCTAACAATTGAGACTAGCAAACCAAACAGACTGGAAGACTGAAAAACTAGCTAATAACTGAGGCTAGCTAGCATACAGCTGTCACAGCATGACTGAAAACCAAACAGAACCACTGGGAATATCAATGCTTTCTCCGAGATAAAGTGTGTGTATGTCTGAAACGGCATCATAAGTTTTGGCGCACGCTAATTTCCAGCATGGCGTCGGCAGAGTGTCTTGTTTCTACTGAAGGTTTATTTGAAGGTTTGAAACCAGCGATTCGGACTCGGTTTAAAAAGCACATAGCAGACGTCCAAGGTTGCTAGATGATCTCAAAGCTGAAACTCAACAACATAGTGTTTAGGAAGAAAAAATAAAAAGACAGGCGCTTTTAGTCAACCATAACGTTAGGAATCTTTGGGTTATCAGTGCTAGTCATGAAAGCTGGGCTTCCTGCTTTGTGCAAGATGAAAAGGAAACAAAAATGATGGCGTGTGTGTGTTTGTTGGAGGGTTGGTTATGCGCAAGTCTGTGACGAGGCTATTTCCAGAGCTCAACAGTTTTTGTACCGAGAGAGAGGAAAATCCAGTTAGAGCCTCCTTCGTGTGTCGAAATGAAATGGCAGCATCACTGCGGCATCCTCCTACACAGCCGGTTATAGGAATCCCCTCATATCGCTGTGCTGATGAGAGTCATTCCCCCGAAATGGGATTCCCTCAGAGGCTGCCGTGTCCGCTTTATTGTCTTCTGGCTTCCTCTGTGCGCTCTTTACAGCGTTATGAAAATAAACCTCGCTTAATAAATGGTGGAACTGGAAGACGAGAGCAGTCTTCCGTCTTAGCAAGCAGCGAGCAAGAGAGAAAACGCAGGTTAAAAGCAAGAGAGAGAGAGAGAGAGAGAGAAAAGAGATGGCGAGTGATAGAGACAGATACCGAGAGGGTTTTCTGTGAGTTTTGCAACCAACAGAGAACAAAAATAGCAAAGAGAAAGCAGAAGCAGTTCCTCATTACAGATGCGTGAGGGTGGAAAATGGAGAAGAATGGGAAGGGAGATGGAAAAAAGGTCAGGTTTGTGAATAAACTAGCTAACTAAGGTGGAATCAATAAAACAGAGGACGCGACTGCAGCCTGGACGGAATCGTCGGATTAGATCAGAGCGCTGAGATTACTGTAATCACCCGCAAAGCGCGAGTGCTAAAAATAACTGCGTTGTCATTCCAGCCTTCCCCGACCCCCTCCATCTCTCCCAGCCTGTCACTATTCAGCAAATCCCATTCTGAGCTCCTAATGCACCACTTAGCAGGAGATATGCCGGTGTTTCCCTATCGAGAGCTCCCGAAAGCACACATCTGAGCCTTTTTCTCGCTTGGGTTTAACTGATTCGACTCTTAACAAGGTTACGACAAGTGTGTTACAGCAGGGGAAGGTGCGGAAATGCGCAATGCAGGTGGGCAAGTGGAGGAATGGGGCGGAACCACTGACTTATAGTCTTGTTCCCGTCAGGTTCATGAGGTTCATGAAACTGCTTTTCAAAGACAAGAACAAGAAACTTGCAATATAAAGGATGTTTTTTGTCTGGTGCATAATCATAACAAGAGCAAAACTGGTCTCAGGTGTACCTGGGGTAACAAACTGTTAACAAACCACTGAACTAAAGCTGCTGTACTACTTGATCAGAAAATGTCCGCCATAGTAGCACTGCTAGTGTTTGACCAAATTTTGTTTGCAATAACTTGATTATTTCGTGTTTGTATTTATGCTGGTGGTATATGGTGTGGTACAAAAGAAATTTTAAGCCTCGATCTCCAAGGTTCCAGAGTTCCAGAGGGTTCCTCTGTCTGGCATGGTCCCCAAGTGGATCCCTGTGACCAATCAGCTCCAGCTAACCAGGCAGCTAGCCACGCCTCCCTAAGTACAAGTAGGTCTCTTGGTTGTTGATCTTAAACAGGTACCAAAATCCAACTGGATACAGGACCGGAAACGGATAGACAAATGAAAAGTTCCAGTTAGGTGGTGCCAAAGGTTCTGGAACAACAAAGGCAATGACGGTTGTATTTTCCACATGACATGTCACTGATGAACATCATTGATTAAGCATCAGTGAAGATGGGAAACATGTTCATCAAGCTGTAAGGAAGATGGTAATAGACATCTAGAGAAGTTGAAAGCAATCCAGAGAGAGAGAAAGAGAAAGAGAGAGAGGGAGGGAAAGAGGGAGAGAGGGGCAAGCTACAGTTTTGCAAACAGGGAGGACAAAAATAGTACAGGAAGGCAGGCGAAGTAAAGAGAGCTACCTCCTCATTACAGAGAAATAAAGAGACAGCGAGAGATCTCTGGGTAGAAGCTGAGAACTTGGCAGGGTCTTGATTGGAAGATGAGGTAGTAGGAGGTGTGGAGGGGGGCAGATCCGTAGATAAACTAGCCTACTTGTTGTAATCAATAAAAGAACAGATGCAACCAGAGCCTGATCAGATTAGATCTGAGTGCCGAGATTACAGTAATCACCTACAGCGAGTGAGCTCTAAAAATAGCTGCGATCCTGTCCGGTATAGCCTCCAGTGACCCCGTCTATCTTACTGAGCCTTCGCACGTAAGGTGATCTAGCAAATCAAAAATACACGACTACTGGGCAGCAATTTCAACGAGTCTTAATCGGAAAGTAGGCTTAAGTTTTTGTGTCCCAGGGTACTAACAATGGTCTTTAAGATCTGATTATGAACTTTGATTACAACTGTGTTCCTCTAAAGGAAGTGTGTCCTTTGAGAGTACTTCACCAGCGACAGGGATCTGAAGCTTAAAACTCCAGGTGTTGGACTAGCCTGGGTTCCTGGGGGTAATATATCTGGAGGAATCCTGTACAGTCCTATGCAAAAACCCAAGAACAAAAATAACACTGTGGGGAACATCCAAGGTAAGTCTTTTGAATAAAAACGGGTCAAATCAGTCTTGATCACATTCCAGTTTTTCCAACGAGCCCTATCCCAACAACATTCCCCACACTGATGTCCACTTGACCAACGTTCCTCACAAGACTGGGCTTTAATTTGTGAACACAAAAAGGACTAAAGAAACAAGAACATGAATCCCAACAACCTGCTTTAGGTTTTAGGTGCAGTCACATCTACAGACAGTGGCGAGGACACACTCCATGAGACAACAGAAGGAAGAAACCTGGAACCTCAAAAGCAATTTTTTTTTTAAAAGTCCAGGGATGAGCAACAGGACCTCCTTAATGTCTGTAGTAGCAGCAAGATGCTAGCCTTTGACCATCTTGGTTTAACTGGCCACATTTATTGGCCACTTATCCAGACAAAACAAAGTGTTCATACATGAGCTGTAAACTTTCTTACTTGCCTCTTACAGAAGTAACATAGTGGTTCCTGGGGTAGGATGTCTATGGGGAAGTTCAATGTTGAACCCTGCAACAGGGGGGTTTCCCCTTAAACCTACTTTCACACTGGCCAGGCAACAACAAATGGCCCAAAAGATTCCCTGGACCAATGTTTCTTCAGTTTTCCCTCACATCTGTAGTTCTAGATGCAGTTTGACACATATAAATTATATTGATTTCTTTCTATCCCGTCACATACAACCTCTCATTAAATGTGTATAAGGAAATAAATTAACAGAGATGGCTGCATCTCATGAGTGTACTAGTTAATCTGCTCTGGGAACAAGGTTAGCACAAGGCAAAGCATTTACCTGATAAATCAAAGACAACAAAATTTCAGACTTAGAAAAATGGACACTACTGTATCTCATTGGAAATAAAACAAATCCTGAACAGGCCACACCCAAAAACAAACTATAAGTAAAACCAGTGACCTGTCAGTTGCTTTTGTCATCAGAGGGTAAAAAGGATTAGGCTGCGGGAGGGTGTGGTAGGTTAGTGGTTAAGTTGTTGGACTACTGATTAGAAGTTGTTGTGAGTTCAAATCCCAGGTTCACCCAAGGTGCTGCTGCTGGGCTCTTGAGCAAGGCCCTTAACCCTCAATTGCTCAGTTGGATAAAATGTAAGCCGCTCTGGATAAGGGCGTCTGCTAAATGCCGTAAATGTAACGGAACTGTTCAACCTTCAGAACCGGCCAAGAAGTTGGATTAGCTTCCAAGACTGTTCATTCAGTGTCCGAGAAGAGCATTCTTTACATTATTTCCTGTCCAGTGTCACCAAAATGAAGATGAGGTTCCCTTCTGAGCCTGTTTCATCTCAAGGTTTCTTCCTCATATCATCTCAGGGAGTTTTTCATCACCACTGTCGACTCAGGCTTGTCCATTAAGAATAAATAAAACGTTATAATTTTTCTATATTTCTACACTTCTGTTACGCTGCTTTGAGACCGTTGTTAAAAGCACTATACAAATAAATTGAATTGAATTGAATTCTTTATAGAAATACCGTACTCAGTAATGGTTCTGAGAGAGAGAGAGAGAGAGAGAGAGAGAGAGAAAGAGAGAGAGCCATAGAACCTATATTCACAACAACTAATCACAGAAAGTAGCGAGCTGCTGCCAGACAGTCGCTGGAAAGAGAAGAAGGGCAAGCAGCCAAGAGGAGCGAATGAGATTAAAGCCTGATCTCGAGGAAACTGGAATCACACCCTGCGTCTTTGTGCCGGAATCAGAAACCTGTACAGAACGGTCATTCTTCCCTTTTTAAAAACTACACGAAAATCGAATGACTTAAAATATCAAGCATGCTAATATTAATGAATCTACGACGTGTCCCTCAGAGAAGGTAGATTCCTCTCTCTGCTAAAATGTTGGAAAGCCCACAGCTCTACATCCGACACTGGAGACTCCTTCCATAAAAAACTGTATGGAAAACTTTACGTCTACGTGGAGCGTTTATGAACGTGAAGACGCTGTTGTTATGGAAACGAGCGAGCTCATTAGCATAAACCTGAGATCTGCAGCCATCTTAATCCACACCTTCTGACCAATCGTTGGAATGTAAACATTATGAATAGGAATCGGAATAGTAGCACTTCAAACGCAGAAATTGGTCGCGACTGCCAGCAGCGGCGAACTAAGCGCGAATACCATTGACTTTCCCCTTGTGGAAATCTTTCAGCGAGCCTGCCAAAGAGCTCAGCGTGGAATTTTCTCTCGCTTTCAGGTCAGAAACTAAACACACTGACCACAGCCGAGAAGGAAAGAAAAGCAAAGGCTCGGAGATGGAGCGTGGACGTATCAAAATGGCCGTCCTGTCTCATCTCTTCTCGTCCACCCCCCCCTGGGGACAGGGGGCAGGGACAGTGACGGGGACGTCGGGGGATGGGTGCTGTTCACTTGTTTAGTTTTTTTTTCTTTTACTTTCTCGTCCTCCGTCTACTCGTCCGCTGCGTCCCCGCCTCTGCGCTCCCGGGGGGAGATTAAAGACGAGCCGTGACAGAACCCGGAGTGTGCCTGTGAAAAAGTGGGTTATAAATAAGCCAGGATTAATAATGCACCGAGAGCGATGGGGGAGGGGGGAGGGGGGTTTAGAGCCAGGGCTCTGGGGTTCGCACTGCGCTTTTAAAAGCACTTCTATTTTCAGCTCCTCGCTGTTTTTTTTTTCTTTTTTTCGAACACTGTAGCTTCGAGCGTCTCTCTCTTTCTCTTACACACACACACACACACACACACTGCAGTTTCTCTGTGTTGCGGATAGTGGAGCGGAGAAGACCGAGCTCCTGCAGAGAGACGGCTTTTGATGTGAAAAAGATGGAGGCGCACATCCTGATGGGAAGTGCAGCCGTGGCCTGTCTCACTGCTCCGGCTCTACACCGGGATCTGACAAGTCCCTGCTGCAGGGAGATTCCTTTACTAGGTGACAGCAAGAGGCAGAACATCACCCGGATAATTGGACAGCGGAGTTCAGGAACTAAAGTTCTTCGCTTGGTGCGATGAAGTGTAGTTACTTCCACCGCCTCAGTGACGACTGGTTCCCGTTAAAAACGCAACACATTGCAAGAAAAAAAACCCACAAAAGCGTAAACTCCTCTGTCCTGAAGAATAAACGCTGGAGTAACACTGGAGACTCATTCCGTATCTGTTCAATAAACATATCCTCGAACAAGTCCCTATGAACGAGCTGTTACTATGGAAACCATAACAAATACTGACCAATCAGAATCCAGAATTAAACTACACTGTCCCGACGCGCACGTGTGTGTGTGTGTTAGCAGGTACTTCAGATAAACAGTGTGTAAAAGCAGATTAGTAACACAGCGATCTAATCGCTGCCTGTCAACAGTACAGCAGTGTGTGTGTGTGTGTGTGTGATAATGTGATGGTGTGAAAGTGTGCAATGTCAGCAACACAACAGGACAAAGTGAGAAGTGAGAAGTCAGAAATTCAGGAGGTGGAGTAACTGTTGAGAAGTGGGCGGGGCAAGTGACATGAAAACAAAGGCCGACTAATGAGAGTGAAGACTAGTGCAGGTTTTTTTTTTTTTTAAACTAGGACAACATGTGATTTGCAGTGAACTAATTGTGTGTGTGTGTGTGTGTGTGTGTGTATGAGAGAGACACTACTGCACTAGCTAAATGCTAGCTGTGAAACCATGGCAACTGGTAACAAACTAATATGAGATGCAAATGCCTGCAGTCTCTCTCTTTCTCTCCATCACTGTCTTTCTCTATAAATTTTTCAATCTGTTTCTTTTACAGTTGTTCCTTCCATCTCTCTCTCTCTGTCTGTTTCTTCTTCCACTCGCTGTATGTTTCTCTCTCTCACACAGATTACATAAGTGAATCTAAATTATAGTGTTGAGAGACAGAGAAAGAGAGAGAGAGAGAGGGAGTGAGAGAGGGAGAGAAATAAAAAGACGGAAAAATTAGGTGAGACAGACCAGGGTAAGAGACAGATGAAGAGCGAGAAGAAGCAAAACAGAGACAGAGAGAAAGAGAGAGAGAGAAAGAGACAGAGAGAGACAGACAGACAGAGAGAGAGAAAGAGAGAGAGAGAGAGAGAGAGAGAAAGAGACAAAGAGACAGAGAAAGAGAGGGAGAGAGAGAAAGAGACAGAGAGACAGACAGAGAGAGAGAGGGAGAGAGACAGACAGAGACAGAGAGAAAGAGAGAGAGAGAGAAATAAAAAGACAGAATAATAAGGTGAGAGAAAGTCATGGAGAGACAAACCAGGGTAAGAGACAGATGAAAAGAGAGAGAGAGAGAGGTGAAACTTGAAGGACGGTCCTCTGGGGTTGTGAGAGCTGTTTGTGGTGTTAGACTTTGCGATCGACGCTGTGAATCATGGGATACGTTCCTCCAACTCAGATATAGTGCAGAGCTGAAGGTGCAGAGTGTGATAAATCACACACACACACACACACACACACACACACACAGGACTGAAGGTGCGCCACAATCGTAATGTGACTGTTCCTGTGGAAATGAACAAACACTGAATGCTTTATATAACCTGCTGGAAGGAGAGCAAAGCACACACACACACACACACACACACACACACAGGTTCCTGTGCTCTATAAACAGCACTAATGCCTGGTGTAGAGCTGCAGCACACTAGAAAAGCCCAGTATGTGTTTATTTATTTATCTGTTGAAGTTTTCTTGGGTTTCTGTCGCGCGCGCTCAGTGACGTTAAATTTGCACGTTACTGCATTCCGCGGCTAAACACACACGCGTACGATCAGGCTGTAAATAACGACGCATATTCACATTCAGAGCTCAGACTCGTGAGCTGGAAAAGCGTAATTACGCTAACGTGATGATTTATCTCGCGGCCCTGAAGCGCTCCTGCACCCAGTTGGGATCTTGATAATTCCGAACAGATCTTTCACCAATTAGCGCGCGTTTGCGCGTCCACTGTCTGTTACAGACGGAGATCGATGTGTGTGATGGAGGGAAAATGCCCACGAAGCTCCTGCAGGCTCTCTGGAGACACGGTTAGTCTTTCGGTTTTTCCAGCCAGCCCCCCCCACCCTCTCGCTAGCTCCAACTATTTTTTTTTCTTTTTCAAACGGGGCTGTTTTGCAGAAAGCCGAGCTTACGTCATGGTTATTTTCTTCTACACCAGTGCTGGTGGAGATGAGAGAGAGAGAGAGAGAGAGAAAGAGAGAAGCATGGATATTGCTTTCCAGAAATAGCACATAGCAACGCTCGCTAGGCCGCCCTGTCAAATCTGCTCTGCGTCCTCGTCTTGTTAGCGGAGCGGAGAGAGGATGGGGGTGGAGAGAGAGAGAGAGAGAGAAAAGAGAGAGAGAGAAGTGAGAGATGGGCGTGCGAGATAGAGAACGACAGGGTGAAGGATAGACGAGACGGTTGTGAGGATCAACAGGTTGGCGTGGGATATCTGCCTAACATTCAGACTCGCTTCTGGAGCTAATCAGAGCGCGGCTGTGGGGGAAACGGTGTGATTTATGAGACTCTGAGGGAAGCTCTGAGGAGGAGGAGAAAAGAGGAAGAGAGGATCCCTCGCTTTGGGAGAACACACAGTCTGTGGAAACCCACAATGCAAGGATGCAAGGTTTTTCTCAATTTAGCTAAACATGTTCTGATACATAACAGAAATTGCAATCAAATAAGCCACGCCCCTTTGTTCCAAAGCCACGCCCTCAACACACAGAGCTTTCCGAGGAGATTAGAGACCCTGCTTCGAGCTGATTGGTTGAATTTGTGTGTTTCACCCTGCAGTCACGTCATTTTCTGCGACACATCAACCAACATCTGAACTGAGACTGAACTGAGGTCAAGACTATGCAAATGAGGCATCACTCAGTAACGCCAATTGGCTGGAGCGATTCTGTTAAAAAAAAACAAAAAAACATCATATATCACGTCTCACCTGACCTGAGAACAAGTTTATTTCACGTGACCTAAAACAAAACTGCGTTAAACTGTGATGTTACCATAACAACCGTGAGGTCATCACTAATACGCAGCTTTAAGACAACAGATAATTATCTGATGTGGACACAAAAAAGAAAAAAAACAAACAAAAAGAGGCGGGGTTTAGCACTGCTAGTGTCTAATGTGTAGTGTATAGTGCGCAGTGTATAGTGTTTAGTGCAGTGTATAGCGTGTAGTGTATAGTGTTTAGTGTATAGTGTTTAGTGTAGTGTATAGCGTGTAGTGTATAGTGTGTAGTGTATAGTGTTTAGTGCAGTGTATAAAGTACAGTGTATATTGTATAGTGTACAATGTATAGCGTGTAGTGTGTAGTGTATAGTGTATAGCGTGTAGTGTGTAGTGTTTAGTGTATAGTGTGTAGTGTATAGTGTATAGTGTGTAGTGTATAGTGTGTAGTGTATAGTGTATAGTGTGTAGTGTTTAGTGTATAGGGTGTAGTGTTTAGTGTATAGGGTGTAGTGTTTAGAGAGTAGGGTGTAGTGTTTAGTGTATAGGGTGTAGTGTTTAGTGTATAGGGTGTAGTGTTTAGAGAGTAGGGTGTAGTGTTTAGTGTATAGGGTGTAGTGTTTAGTGTATAGGGTGTAGTGTTTAGTGTATAGGGTGTAGTGTTTAGTGTATAGGGTGTAGTGTTTAGTGTATAGTGTGTAGTGTGTAGTGTGTAGTGTTTAGTGTATAGTGTGTAGTGTTTAGTGTATAGTGTGTAGTGTATAGTGTGTAGTGTGTAGTGTGTAGTGTATAGTGTGTAGTGTGTAGTGTATAGTGTGTAGTGTGTAGTGTATAGTGTGTAGTGTGTAGTGTATAGTGTGTAGTGTGTAGTGTTTAGTGTATAGTGTGTAGTGTGTAGTGTATAGTGTGTAGTGTGTAGTGTTTAGTGTGTAGTGTGTAGTGTTTAGTGTATAGTGTGTAGTGTTTAGTGTATAGTGAGTAGTGTATAGTGTGTAGTGTTTAGTGTATAGTGTGTAGTGTTTAGTGTATAGTGAGTAGTGTGTAGTGTTTAGTGTGTAGTGTATAGTGTGTAGTTTGTAGTGTTTAGTGTATAGTGAGTAGTGTGTAGTGTATAGTGTATAGTGTGTAGTGTTTAGTGTATAGTGTGTAGTGTTTAGTGTATAGTGTTTAGTGTATAGTGTATAGTGAGTAGTGTTTAGTGTGTAGTGTATAGTGAGTAGTGTGTAGTGAGTAGTGTGTAGTGTGTAGTGTTTGGTGTATAGTGTGTAGTGTATAGTGTGTAGTGTTTAGTGTATAGTGAGTAGTGAGTAGTGAGTAGTGTGTAGTGTATAGTGTGTAGTGTGTAGTGTGTAGTGTGTAGTGTGTAGTGTTTAGTGTGTAGAGTATTGTGTACAATGTATAGTGCAGTGTATAGCACACAGTGTATAGTGTATTGTGTTGTGTACTGTATAGTGTTTAGTGTATAGTGCACAGTGTTTAGTGTGTAGTGTATAGTGTTTAGTGTATAGTGCACAGTGTTTAGTGTGTAGTGTATAGTGCACAGTGTTTAGTGTGTAGTGTATAGTGCACAGTGTTTAGTGTGTAGTGTATAGTGCACAGTGTTTAGTGTGTAGTGTATAGTGTACTGTATAGTGTGTAGTGTATAGTGCACAGTGTTTAGTGTGTAGTGTATAGTGTGTAGTGTACTGTATAGTGTGTAGTGTATAGTGCACAGTGTTTAGTGTGTAGTGTATAGTTCACAGTGTTTAGTGTGTAGTGTATAGTGCACAGTGTTTAGTGTGTAGTGTATAGTGTACTGTATAGTGTGTAGTGTATAGTGCACAGTGTTTAGTGTGTAGTGTATAGTTCACAGTGTTTAGTGTGTAGTGTATAGTGTACTGTATAGTGTGTAGTGTATAGTGTACTGTATAGTGTGTAGTGTATAGTGCACAGTGTTTAGTGTGTAGTGTATAGTGTACTGTATAGTGTGTAGTGTATAGTGCACAGTGTTTAGTGTGTAGTGTATAGTGTACTGTATAGTGTGTAGTGTATAGTGTACTGTATAGTGTGTAGTGTATAGTGCACAGTGTTTAGTGTGTAGTGTACAGTGTACTGTATAGTGTGTAGTGTATAGTGCACAGTGTTTAGTGTGTAGTGTATAGTTCACAGTGTTTAGTGTGTAGTGTATAGTGCACAGTGTTTAGTGTGTAGTGTACAGTGTACTGTATAGTGTGTAGTGTATAGTGCACAGTGTTTAGTGTGTAGTGTATAGTTCACAGTGTTTAGTGTGTAGTGTATAGTGTACTGTATAGTGTGTAGTGTATAGTGCACAGTGTTTAGTGTGTAGTGTATAGTGTACTGTATAGTGTGTAGTGTATAGTGTACTGTATAGTGTGTAGTGTATAGTGCACAGTGTTTAGTGTGTAGTGTATAGTTCACAGTGTTTAGTGTGTAGTGTATAGTGCACAGTGTTTAGTGTGTAGTGTATAGTGTACTGTATAGTGTGTAGTGTATAGTGCACAGTGTTTAGTGTGTAGTGTACAGTGTACTGTATAGTGTGTAGTGTATAGTGCACAGTGTTTAGTGTGTAGTGTATAGTGTACTGTATAGTGTGTAGTGTATAGTGCACAGTGTTTAGTGTGTAGTGTATAGTGCACAGTGTTTAGTGTGTAGTGTACAGTGTACTGTATAGTGTGTAGTGTATAGTGCACAGTGTTTAGTGTGTAGTGTATAGTGTACTGTATAGTGTGTAGTGTATAGTGCACAGTGTTTAGTGTGTAGTGTACAGTGTACTGTATAGTGTGTAGTGTATAGTGCACAGTGTTTAGTGTGTAGTGTATAGTTCACAGTGTTTAGTGTGTAGTGTATAGTGCACAGTGTTTAGTGTGTAGTGTACAGTGTACTGTATAGTGTGTAGTGTATAGTGCACAGTGTTTAGTGTGTAGTGTATAGTTCACAGTGTTTAGTGTGTAGTGTATAGTGTACTGTATAGTGTGTAGTGTATAGTGCACAGTGTTTAGTGTGTAGTGTATAGTGTACTGTATAGTGTGTAGTGTATAGTGTACTGTATAGTGTGTAGTGTATAGTGCACAGTGTTTAGTGTGTAGTGTATAGTTCACAGTGTTTAGTGTGTAGTGTATAGTGCACAGTGTTTAGTGTGTAGTGTATAGTGTACTGTATAGTGTGTAGTGTATAGTGCACAGTGTTTAGTGTGTAGTGTACAGTGTACTGTATAGTGTGTAGTGTATAGTGCACAGTGTTTAGTGTGTAGTGTATAGTTCACAGTGTTTAGTGTGTAGTGTATAGTGCACAGTGTTTAGTGTGTAGTGTACAGTGTACTGTATAGTGTGTAGTGTATAGTGCACAGTGTTTAGTGTGTAGTGTATAGTGTACTGTATAGTGTGTAGTGTATAGTGCACAGTGTTTAGTGTGTAGTGTATAGTTCACAGTGTTTAGTGTGTAGTGTATAGTGCACAGTGTTTAGTGTGTAGTGTATAGTGTACTGTATAGTGTGTAGTGTATAGTGCACAGTGTTTAGTGTGTAGTGTACAGTGTACTGTATAGTGTGTAGTGTATAGTGCACAGTGTTTAGTGTGTAGTGTATAGTTCACAGTGTTTAGTGTGTAGTGTATAGTGCACAGTGTTTAGTGTGTAGTGTATAGTGTACTGTATAGTGTGTAGTGTATAGTGCACAGTGTTTAGTGTGTAGTGTATAGTTCACAGTGTTTAGTGTGTAGTGTATAGTGCACAGTGTTTAGTGTGTAGTGTATAGTGTACTGTATAGTGTGTAGTGTATAGTGCACAGTGTTTAGTGTGTAGTGTATAGTGTACTGTATAGTGTGTAGTGTATAGTGCACAGTGTTTAGTGTGTAGTGTATAGTGTACTGTATAGTGTGTAGTGTATAGTGCACAGTGTTTAGTGTGTAGTGTATAGTGTACTGTATAGTGTGTAGTGTATAGTGCACAGTGTTTAGTGTGTAGTGTATAGTGTACTGTATAGTGTGTAGTGTATAGTGCACAGTGTTTAGTGTGTAGTGTATAGTGTATAGTTTATATAGTGTAGTATACAGTGTATAGTGAATAGTGTACCGTGTACAGTGGCTTCAGCAAGACTTTCCCTACCTCCACCCCCCACAGTTTAACCCCAATCACCAACCCTGTACATGAGAACCTTTAAGAACCCATGAAGGAACCTTTGCTCCTCCTGTGAGGCTCATGACGGTCACATGACCACAGTGTATCTAATATGTGATAAGCGCACGAGCCACGGCGCCATGGATCATAAAACTGTACATGCTACATCCCATAATATCCCATAACATCCCATAATATCCCCCTTCTCCTCCAGAACAGTGACCCATTGAGCACACATGGTGTCCAGAAGTGTGGCCGTGTGGCACAGGGGGAGAATTTTTTGCGCTTTCCCCTACAGGTTTCGACTCTCCTGCCTCCAACCCTTTCATACAGGGAGTTTTTTTTAAAAAAAAGGGGAGAAGAAGAAGATGAAGAAGAAAGCAAAGTCGAGAGCATAAACACGGAGACGCTGAAACGCGGTGGCCGAGGCGCGGGCTGAGAGCGCACCACTGTTTATGTGTTCTATAAATGCACCGGCATTGACGTCAAACGCTCGCACGGCTGGAATGTTGTTTTCTGGGTAAACTTCGACGTGTGGTGCGGAATTCAGAAAGCCGGCCAGGGAAAGCGGAGGAGGTCTGATCCCGACTCCTTACTCACACCAATAAGAGGCTTTTTCTTTCAAACATTAAAACGATAGCGCTTGAGTTTTTTTTAAATCATTAGCGCTGTCAGGGCTTTAAAGAGCTTTTTCATTTTTTTATAAAAAAACCACAGGTTTAATGTTATGAAAAATATTATTCATGAAAAAAATATGTTGCTTTTTTGCTTTTTAAATCCAAACTATTTTTTAAAAATAAAATGTATTGACATAAATACATAAAAAGTACTGGTTATTTATTCCTGCACAGATTTGAAATATTTTAATTTTTTAATGAATCTTTTTTTATTATTATTTAAATATTTTTAAACATACTTTTTATTTGTTTTGGTATTTTTTGCATTAACCCAAATGTAAAAAAAAAAAAAAAAGAAATAAAATATTTCATGCAGATTAGCCTGGTCTGTTATTATTTTCAGAATGTTAAAAATGAATAAATAAATAAATAAATAAATAAATAAATAAATAAATAAATAAATAAATAAATAAATAATAAATAAATAAATACATTTAAGCAAGTAAAATTGGAAGAGTCTTAAAATAGAAACAAAAAGAAAAAAAGTACATAAAAAAATCATATGATAAAAAAAAGAGATGGGATTTAAAAAAACAGAAATAAAATAAAGATTAAATTATATTATAAATGATCATAAATTATATGATGTAATTTTACTCACTTATGTATGTATTTATTTATTTACTATTATAAGCCATCATTTATTAGAACCTTATTATTTTTATATTGTATATTGTATAATATTGTATTAAATATCTGTCATTAGTTATTAATTAGTTATAAGTTAATTATCATTTATTATTCGATAATTAGTTTGTTGTTTATTGATAAAAATGAGTCTATTGTATATTATTTATTTGTTCTATTTTGTATATTATATATTTATGATCATGATTTAAATGTAAATATAATTATATAAATAATTATATATAAAGCGTAATAATAATAATAATAATTATTATTATTATTGAATAATATGTAATACGTATATAATTCAAACATATTTCTTATAACCTTATTTATTTAAATTTTATAGGATTATATTTTATATGATTATTTGATTACAGAACAAACACGGCCACAAAGGTGGACTTCATGACTGTAATGACCATTAGAGTATACAAATATATAAAAAAGCTCATCAGGTCCATCTTCGTTTATCTTCGTTAGAGATAAAGAGGAAATGATTTGTGGGCGGAGCTTCGATCACAAAGACGCTTAGCTGATAGTGTTTTGATACAAACGACGATGAAAATCTGTACTGAGAGAGAATTCTGTGCTTGAGACCGGTTTGAAATGTGTGGTCCAGAGGAGATATTTAATGACCGCCACCAAAGGGGAGAGAAATCAGAAGTCTAAAGGTTTTTTCCTTTAATCTGTCACGCCTCTGTTTGGTGGTTAACTTTTATAACCGTGCATTTTTGTTTAAAAGCTAACTGATACACGCTAGTGTGCTTTTTTTTTTTTTAATAGCAGTCAGACTGGGACTGAAACACACACACACACACACACCTCGGCTGTCTGTAAGTGTGAAAGCCGTGTATACACTACAGACAGTCTCTGCTCTCGCACTCTTACACTCACACTGCGCGTAGGCGGGAACTCGACTCGACGTCCCACACACACACACACACACACACACACACACACACACACGGCTAGAAGAGATTCCCTGTGTAACCCAGCCTCCTCTGGTCACAAAGGAATTACGCAATATTCGATACTACAGTAAGCTCAACTTCAAATTAAATAAAAGGACGCTATTGTTTGAGGCATGATGACATCACAAGTGTTCTAAAGTTCTGACCAGAAGCTTTACATTTAAAGCTAAATAGCTTTAGCTTGAGCAGAAAAATCCGAGATACAGCATCACAGATCGTGATTCTGTCCTTGTAGCTTTGAATTGGCTTTAAAAGAAAAAAAACAACATAGGATTAGAATAATTAAATAAAAAATAAAAAAAATAAAAATATATAAAAAATGCTACAAAATTTAAAAAAAAAACACACACGAAAAAAGCAACTAAAACTAAACAGCGTCTAAAATTTATTATATAAAAATGAAACTTAGTTTAAAAGGAAAACCTCTGAAGCACTGGACGTACAGCATGCAGGGTGATTTGGAGCTTGCCGTTATGCCCAGGGTTTAAAAAAGAAATAAAAGCCTTTTGTATTACTCGTCACTAGTAATACAAAATGGAAATAAAAATTAATTACATAATAATAAATATTACATTTTTAACAAGAAAAAATTTTCAAATCACATACTCCAATCACAAACTGCATCAGACTCCAATCACAGACTGCATCAGACTCCAATCACAGACTGCATCAGACTCCAATCACAGACTGCATCAGACTCCAATCACAGACCCCAATTGCAGCCTCCATCATAGACACCAAACTCAGACTCCAATCACAGAATCCTTTCCCACAGACCCCAGTCACAGTTGCAATCACAGACTCCAATCACTAATACAATTAGACTCCATCA
The DNA here is from genome assembly GCF_019097595.1 of Hemibagrus wyckioides. Classification (NCBI taxonomy): domain Eukaryota; kingdom Metazoa; phylum Chordata; class Actinopteri; order Siluriformes; family Bagridae; genus Hemibagrus; species Hemibagrus wyckioides. The sequence goes on from NC_080733.1 coordinate 17,926,922, forward strand.
CTGTCCCAGTCACAGACTCCAATCAGACTCTATCACAGTCCCAATCACAGACTCCATCACAGTCCCAATCACAGACTCCAGTCACAGACTCCAATCAGAGACTCCAATCAGAGACTCCAATCACAGACTCCAGTCACAGTCCCAATCACAGACTCCAGTCACAAACCCCAGTCACAGACTCCAATCAGACTCTATCACAGACTCCAATTCTGAGAACTCCGACTCTCAGAACTGACAAAAATAAAGACACACAGAGGTTTTATTTCTGCAGTGAGGATTCTGGGTCACGGTGTTCTGTTCCTCAGAACCTGTGTTCAAACTCCAGCACTATTAATACTGTGAAGAGGACGTGAGGAACGTTACTCAGCTGGTAACTGGCTCCAGTACAGAGTACAGAGTAACCAGTCTCCAGCACCAACACTCTGCTCATCAGGCCACATGGCCAAACCCCACAACTACTGTATCAAGATCAATACACAATGAAACAATCCCAACAAAACAAAATGAAAAGAAACTGAAAGTGAACAGTAACTGAAAAATAAACAAATCAACAAACATAAATAAACAAAAGCTGAAAAAAACCTCAGAGAAACAAAATGATCAGTAACAAAATACACAAATAATAATAATAAAAAAACTAATAATAATGATAAATACCATAACAGAAAACTAAAACTGAAAACATAAAAAAATAAAAAATTTTCACTACTTTTTAAAAAACAATAAACAAACAAACAAATAAAAGCTAAAAGTAAATTCCAAAAATTAAAATGCTAAAATGAAATAATATATTATTAAAATAAAAATAAATATAAATAATAAATTAAGTAAATAAATAAATAAATAACTTAACAAATAAATAGCTTAATAAATAAATAAATAAACAAACAAACAAAATCTATCTATCTATAAAGATATAATGGAGTGTGAGGGAGCGGTGAGCAGACTGGAGGCTGTTTAGTGTTCAGGTAACGTGAGGTTCAGGCCCTGAGAACAAGTGTGACCCCCTAAAAAAAAACCTAAAAGCTAAAAGGTGGTGTCTGGTTATAGAGCAGGAACACTGGGGTGAGAACAGCTAGGCTAAACTTAGACCTTCTTCATTTAGCTGCAGTGTACAAACAACAGCAGCGGCCTGTTAAAGACGCCTCCACAGCTGTGCTAACATCATCAACCAGCTCCGACTCTCCAACCTTTCAAACCTCTCAAGAGCTCTTTACAGCTCAACTGTCCAGCTTGAAGCAGGTAGCCATAACAAATCACCACAAACACGCTGGCTTCATGAGGAGCATCTTCTACACGTCCCCGGATCTGTAGCCACCTGCTAGTGGTGTGTTTTAGCCACAATTACAATAAGAATAAAAACACAGCATCCTTCGTAAGAGCTCTCTCCTGCATGCGTGATATTAATTACAAACGGTCTTTAGCGGTTCAGCCTGCACTACATGATTCAACAATTTCACTTTCTGAAGGTCCCAAAATAACACCTTCTATTCCTAGAGGCCCATAAAACACAGCAGAATGTGTGTTACAGCAGGCCAGTCTCGACACTCGACGCTCTCAGTGTCTGTAAAAAGCTTCTGACATCACGACTGCGTCAACCAGGGGACCTGTGAGCCACAAACAAACAAACAAAAGAGAGTTTCTCCAAGGTATGTAAAGTCATCCAGTGACATCACAGTGACACACAAAATCCAAACTGAGGAGCAAAGGAGTGGAGTGGAAAAGCAGAATATGGAAAAGTAGTGGGGTGGAGGTTAATGGTGTGGAGAATGGAGGAGTGAAGGTCAGGTGGAGCAGAGCAGTGGTGAAGTGGAGGATGGAGGAGGAGTGGAGGATGGAGAAGTGGAGGAGTGGAGGATGGAGGAGGAGTGGAGGATGGAGAAGTGGAGGAGTGGAGGACACAGGAGGAGTGCAGGACACAGGAGGAGTGGAGAATGGAGGAGTGGAGAATGGAGGAGTGGAGGATTGAGGAGTGGAGGATGGAGGAGGAGTGGAGGATGGAGGAGGGGCGGTTCATCAGCAAGTCAGTGTGGTTAATCAGCAGAGATTAGTGCGGCTCTGCGAGTTACATAATGGAAGTTTGAATGAAAACACTTCCTGTGCTAAAGTGAGGTTTTATTCACCGTCTGCTTCACGCCCTGACGAGTCTCACTCACACAATCACACACACACACACACCAACTGATCCTGGACCAGACGTCTGGAGCTCTACCTCACACCATCTCACTCTGTATTCCTCCACACACTGCCGTCTGTCCAGCTCTAGCAATAAACGCTAATAAATTCCTTCTTGCTAAATGTCTAGCACCAGACCCCTGGAGTTCCAGCGGTGATCCGAGTGAACCAGAATCCCAGCCGGAGAAGACGACAAATCTTACGGAAATTACGTACGGAGATTCCCAAACTGATTTATAAATCATTTACCTCCTCGTTAGCAGCATTTCCTGTTTCTGAAAACATTTTCACTACAATTTTTTTACCAGAAAGAATTTAAATATTTACAGAATAATTCACATAAACAGCAGTTTTTTCCTCCAAGCCTCAACAATACAATATCAGTAACACAAATAGATAGATAGATAGATAGATAGATAGATAGATAGATAGATAGACAGACAGACAGACAGACAGACAGACAGACAGACAGACAGATAGATAGATAGATAGATAGATAGATAGATAGATAGATACTTTATTCATCCCAAAGGGAAATTCACTGCACTGTAGATAAAACTGTAGATAAAGATACTTCAGATTTATTTAATGCCAAAAAAATATTATTTCTTACTATCATTTTATTGATAGAAAATATTATTACACATATTTAAAACAAATATAAGGAGGAAAAGGAAAAATAAGTAAAAAAAAAAAAAACAACTAAATAAATAAATAAATACTAAAAATAAGTAAACAAGAATATATAATTAAAAATTATTTTAAAAATTAATTTATTTATTTATAGTTTGATTGTTTATTTTTTTTTACTTCTAGAATATTAGCTACTTCCCATTAATAATCGTAACTAAATGTATAAAATAAAGTTAAAAATTGAATAAAAAATATAATAAAAATCGAATTAAAAAATAGACTGATATAACCCACATAGCTCAGAAAAATGTATCATGACCGAATTAATCACAATGTCGATACCGCATTATTTCACACAGTGAGAGTCATTTATTTCATGTTATTTTTATTATTATGTAATTAATCAAGCAACTAAGCAGCAGATTTTATTTTTCTCTGAACACTGGGTCTGTATTTTTAACTCTGCTCTTGTGTTGCTCTACTTTCAGGACTAAAGGTTCAGGCTAAAAATGAAATATAACGATTTCTTTAATCAAATATCATCAAGTATCACTTGATCAATAGGAATTTTTCCTCATACTTTAGCCCCGCCCCCTTTCCCCCCCTTTACTCCCTTTTAAAAGTGACGTTCAATCTCTAAAAGCATTCGATCTCTCAATACACCATAACCGACTGATGGACGTTCTACCAGCTCTCACGCTTTAGCTTCAGGTATTAAGACTAAATTCTGAGCTCCAGAGCTTTTTTTGAGGTTTTCCCCACGAGGTTCGCGTCGCTGAGGCAGATGCCGTTAGAAAGTGACAGAAAAGACGTGTTGACTCATGAGGTGACAGACAGACTGCTAGCAAGGTCGCTAACAGGGCTGCTAACTGAATGTGGATCATGAGAGAAAAAATAAACAAATAAAAGATTTCTGGAACATACAGACAGATGGTGCTGAGTAATTCATAAAGTGAAACTTTACATGAATTAACATTTATTAATCCCTGCTTCCTCTAAGTCTCAGACTCCGCCCACGGCTCCTAAAGCACTTCGCACTTATGCTACACTTCTCACTTATTCACTCACAACCTTCACAATCTCACAATCTGATTGGCTAGAACCATTTCCTGAAACTCTTAATCACCGTGACAACCAGCTTTTTTTTAAACGAGATATCATCAGGTTAACTCCAGAGGTTTGCAGATCATCTCACAAACACTTTGCTCCTTGGTTGTTCCTCGTTCAGTCAGAAATGTCAGTAAGCAGGCGGATCTCGGGTACCAGGAGGTCCCGGATTCTTCAGGGAGATCTAGAAGGAACACATGACGACTCCACAGCTCATCTTCAGGGAGCTCCTGATCCTGATCAGGGTTGTGGTGGAGGTGTGGATAAATCCCGGGAACACTGGGTGTGAGGTGAGAATACACACTGAATGAGACCACACACACACACACGGAAATCCATGGTGTGTTTTTGGAAAGTGGGAGTAAACTGGAGAACCAGGAGGAAACCTGTATGGAGACGAGGAAGGAACCGTGGAAGGAACCGAGGCATCTGGAGGCATGATGCAGCCAAATATCACTTTCCCAAAACTTTCCCACACTGAGGAATATTGGACTCCATAAACAAATTCGGAATGATGACAATCAGAACAACAACAACATTATTCTGAATTTGCATTTTTCCCCCGTTAAAGTCCATAAGTCTACAAATACGACCGATGTGACAAACTGGCTAATATTTTGCACAGTCGCCATGGTAACAGTCTCCGATTTGACTATAGTTTGACTATAGACGTATGGTGTTTTAGTGAAACTTGAGCTCATGACCAGTCGATTTTAACTCCCCGAGCGGAAACTTTCACACGTCTTCTCTCGCGAGCGAGTGTTTAAACTCATGACCTTCTGGTCTGCAGCACAGTATCGTAACAGCTGAATAAGCAGCGCTGAGTCAGAGCCGTTTAAATAACCTCGTACAACTGGTTACAACCAGATCGCACAGCGTTTTTACACAAAATATGACCTTCAGAAGAAAAAAACAGAGATTAACTTTTCTCCTTGCCGTGCTTTCTTCATACTTGGACCCTCTCGAGACGTCTATTTCAAGAAAAGCCTCAGCGTTTCATCGAGCGTAAGGTTCAGGTTCACCAGCCGGATGTAGCTTCTCATCACCTTCTCAGACGTTCTCTACACAAACAAAGCGCTTTGGATTCAGAGAAGGTTTGGAGCACAAAAAAATGGAGGACTCTGAGGAAATATAAATCAGTCAGTCTGACTAAACCTAAATCTGAGCATCAGCATGACGCTGACGTGAAACCAAACATCTGCACTTGAGTCCAATTACCACAGTGAGAGTATCTGGGAGATGGAGATCCACAGCTGGTCTCAGATCAGAGCCTGAGCACAGTGATGTCCCTCTTTATATGAACAGGTGTCATGTGGATGGAGAATGTGGAATGATGCGAGAGGAGATGGGAAGATGTGGGAGGATGCTGGGGAACATGGGATGATGTAGGAGGAGGAGGGATGATGTGGGAGGAGGAGGGAGGAGGAGGGATGATGTAGAAGGATGTGGGAGGATGAGGTATGTTGATGGAGAACGTGGGATGATGTAGGGTGATAAGGGAAGATATGGAATGATGACATTGGGCGTGGGATGATGTGGGAGAACAAGGAATGATGATGGAGAACGTGGGATGATGTGGGAAAACGAGGGATGATTATAAAGAATGTGGGATGATCTGGAAAAGGGTGGGAAGATGTGGAATGATGACAGAGAACGTGGGATGATGTGGGAGCATGGAATGATGTGGGATGATGTGAGAGGACAAGTGATGATAATGGAGAATGTGGGATGATCTCGGAAGGGGTGGGATGATGTGGGAAGAGGTGGGAGGTGTGTGATGATGTTGGAGGACGTGGGATAAGGATGGAGAATGTGGGATGATGTTGGAGGACGTGAGATGTTGTGGAAAGAGGTGGGGAGGTGTAGGATGATGTTGGAGGACGTGGGATGTTGTGGGAAAAGGTGGGGAGGTGTAGGATGATGTTGGAGGACGTGGGATGTTGTGGGAAGAGGTGGGGAGGTGTAGGATGATGTTGGAGGACGTGGGATGTTGTGGGAAAAGGTGGGGAGGTGTAGGATGATGTTGGAGGACGAGGGATGTTGTGGGAAGAGGTGGGGAGGTGTAGGATGATGTTGGAGGATGTGGGATGTTGTGGGAAAAGGTGGGGAGATGTAGGATGATGTTGGAGGACAAGGGATGTTGTGGGAAGAGGTGGGGAGGTGTAGGATGATGTTGGAGGACGAGGGATGTTGTGGGAAGAGGTGGGGAGGTGTAGGATGATGTTGGAGGACGTGGGATGTTGTGGGAAAAGGTGGGGAGGTGTAGGATGATGTTGGAGGATGTGGGATGTTGTGGGAAAAGGTGGGGAGATGTAGGATGATGTTGGAGGACAAGGGATGTTGTGGGAAGAGGTGGGGAGGTGTAGGATGATGTTGGAGGACAAGGGATGTTGTGGGAAGAGGTGGGGAGGTGTAGGACGATGTTGGAGGACGAGGGATGTTGTGGGAAGAGGTGGGGAGGTGTAGGACGATGTTGGAGGACGAGGGATGTTGTGGGAAGAGGTGGGGAGGTGTAGGACGATGTTGGAGGACGTGAGATGTTGTGGGAAGAGGTGGGGAGGTGTGGGATGATGTTGGAGGACGTGGGATGTTGTGGGAAGAGGTGGGGAGGTGTGGGATGATGTTGGAGAATGTGGGATGTTGTGGGAAGAGGTGGGGAGGTGTAGGATGATGTTGGAGGACGAGGGATGTTGTGGGAAGAGGTGGGGAGGTGTAGGACGATGTTGGAGGACGTGAGATGTTGTGGGAAGAGGTGGGGAGGTGTGGGATGATGTTGGAGGATGTGGAATGTTGTGGGAAGAGGTGGGGAGGTGTGGGATGATGTTGGAGAATGTGGGATGTTGTGGGAAGAGGTGGGGAGGTGTGGGATGATGTTGGAGGATGTGGAATGTTGTGGGAAGAGGTGGGGAGGTGTGGGATGATGTTGGAGAATGTGGGATGTTGTGGGAAGAGGTGGGGAGGTGTAGGATGATGTTGGAGGATGTGGAATGTTGTGGGAAGAGGTGGGGAGGTGTGGGGGTGTGGGATGATGTTGGAGGACGTGGGATGTTGTGGGAAGAGGTGGGGAGGTGTGGGATGATGTTGGAGAATGTGGGATGTTGTGGGAAGAGGTGGGGAGGTGTGGGATGATGTTGGAGGACGTGGGATATGGGAAAAGGTGGGGAGGTCTGGGATGATGTTGGAGGACGCGGGATATGGGAAAAGGTGGGGAGGTGTGGGATTATGGAGGACGTGGGATGTTGTGGGAAACGGTGGGGGGGTGTGGGATGATGTTGGAGGACGTGGGATAATTAAAACTCTTTGGTTGCTGAGACAGAAAGCGTGAGAGTCGTGAGAACATCTGTCCGGTTCTCAGAAGTCCTCAGGTGGAGAGAGGTTGGACATGGATCAAATCTGTTTGTCCAGTTTTCTGTGAAATCTTTAGATTCAGATTTTTGTCTAGATATGTAAACAAAGTGTAAACAAACTCATTTCTCCAAGCTTTGGGAGAAAGAGCTAAAGGTCCGAGCAGGAAACAACAGCAACTGCACCCGGTAACAACATCTTTCACAGAACTGCACCCGGTGTTTCTTCTTATCCCTCAGAAATTAAAAACAAACTTCTGTTTCTCGTGATTTTAACGTAGCAACATCTGGAAACAAGGAACACAACAGAACATGGAGGAATTCATCTAATCAGGATGTTGACGTGGAAGCAGAATGAAATCGTAGCGATCCGGACACGAGGAACAGCCGCGGAACAATAAGAATAGAGTGAAGGTGCAACAGGTGAGTTTATTTACGGAGCTCTGCGGGTTATTTGGATGCTAAACACCGTGAGGCTGAAATAGGTTTAGCGAGTAAATAAGGGCACCTGTATTGACACTGGAAACCAATACGCAGGTCTGAACCTGACTGAGCGTCAACGCTGATGCCGTCCAATCAGCTGATCCTCTGGGGTCAGGCTCCAAACTCAGTGAGTGATGTGAATGAAAAGCCGTGTTAAAGCAGATCTGCTGGAAAACACACTTCTTTTAAAAAAGAAAAGTACATACTGGGACGCCACTAGAGTAAGAATTCCCAGTCTGAGCACCGGGAAACCCCCTTTCCGATGACGCACCTCGGACTAGCACCACACCGG
>NC_080733.1:17939955-17982455 GCF_019097595.1 Hemibagrus wyckioides
ACCTAGGAGCTACGAATGAAGCCAGTCTGTGGTTCCCTCAGAAGATTCCGGAACTCTCTTTTCTTTTTTTCCTCCTCTAAAAAGGGTTCAGGAACTCTTTACTATTCCCTGACTGGATCCAGAACTTCCTCGGAATGTTCCGGAACCTTTCCATCAGATGTCTGGGGATGACTTCAGAATGTCTGCGAAGCCTTTATTTCTCCTTCCAGGATTCTTTCTTTCCTTAGAAGGTTACAGCATTCCTCACTTCCTCGAAGGGTTCAAGAGCCTCGCAGTAAAAATCAGTAAATCAGTCGTCAATCGACAGAGAGAGAGAGAGAGAGAGAGAGAGAGAGAGAGAGGGAGGAGGAAAGGGAGAGATAGAGACAGGAAAGAAAGTGTGAGGAGGAAAGAGAAAGTAAACAAACACAAACAAAAAAATCGAGACACAGGAAGAGAGGAGAGAGACAGATAGAGAACAAGAGAAAGACGGATAAAGAGAGAGATGGAAAGAGAAAGAAAGAGTGACATGGAAAAAGACAGAGAGGGACAGATAGGAAAAGAAAGGAACATATAGAGAAGAGAGAGAGAAATAGAAAGAGACAAAGAGAGACAGATAGAGAAATGGAAAGAAAGAAAGAAAGAAAGAAAGAAAGAAAGAAAGAAAGAAAGAAAGAAAGAAAGAAAGAAAGAAAGAAAGAAAGAAAGAAAGAAAGAAAGAAAGAAAGAAAGAAAAAGTAAAAAAGAAAGAGACAGAGAAAGACAGAGAAGATGGAAGGAAAGAAAGAGAGAGAGAAATGGAAAAAAGAGAGAAACAGAAAGAGAAAGAGAGATGGATTGATGGACACAAAAAAGAAACGAGGGACAGAAAGAGAGACACAGAGAGGAGGCCATTTTGCTTGTGTACTTTCTGATAGTCATTACATATTCCTCTGATCTGCTGCCATCCACAACACCCGTCCCCCACCACACACACACACACACACACACACACACACACACACACACACACACCTGTTGCTGTTGATTGTGATCGGACTCATCAGGGTGGTTCAGGGTTTTTATTATTCCCAGTGTGACCCTTTCTCTCCCTCCAGCATCAACAAGCATCACTCCACACAGCCTCCTAAACCCTCCTCCTGCCGCTGGGCTCCACACACACACACACACACACACACACACACACACACACACACACACACACACACACAGTTATTCACAGGCGGGTCTACCTTTCAGGCGTTCTGACGTGAGCTGAGGTATATTTGGCAGGAGGAAGGCGGGGGGAGGGCAGCGTGTGCTTTATCGAGGTTTATTTAAAACACAACAAACTGCAGTGTGCTACAGCGCTAACGTCACGGACACGCGCACTACATCCACAGGTTTACCTCAAAAAGGTCTCTATTAGGGATGCAACAATACAGTTAACCCACGGTTCAATACGTACCGCGGTTTTTACCCACGGTTTCCGGTCCGGTCCGGATGGCTTGGCAAATTAAAGTTTTTTTTCCATTATTCTTTGTTTAGGTGACAGGAACAGTAAGTATGTTAAGAAGAAAACAACTGGTTTTAGTTGCAATTCTCTTTATTTTACTTAAATGCAAAAATCAACTAACACAATGAAAGTGTACTGAAAATAGTGAGATATAAAAATTAGCGCTTGTATGACTTTATTACAGGAGACGGGTTTGGAGGACGGCGCTCTTTATTCCCAATCCGCTCTGTAATGACCAGTCACTGAGATAACTCTCTGTAATGACCAGTCACTGTGAGATCACTCTCTGTAATGACCAGTCACTGTGAGATAACTCTGTTACCCCCGAGCTCCAGCTATCTGTTATTAGAGTAAAACTTTGTGCTTTAACCAAAGCGTTTTCAATTTTTTTTGCACGTTTTTTCGTAGAGGTCGGGAAAAAAGGCTCCTGCTTCCACACAGTGATATCTCTGGGTGATGGAGCTGTAGATGTGTGGTCATGCTGGAAGTACTTCCATGTCCGTATCTAACTCGTGTGGAACAGTGCTTAAACACAGTCATTTTTTGTTTAGCGTTTTTGTTTCATCGTCATCATGGTCAACAACAAATGTTCCCACACCACAGATCTGAATCATGGAGCTGCTTCCTCGTGTTTCTGTCTCACTTCACCGCTCTCCAGGGTTAGAGTGAAACCTGACACCAGCATCACAAGCATGGTCACCGCCCCTAACTTTAGCGCTCAATGATTGGATATTTACTCGCGGGGAGGCGTGTCTGTCTTAGCACGTAGACATACCGTGCAGGCAAACACACACAGGAGGTAGAGAGAGTAATAAACACACACAGGAGGTAGAGAGAGTAATAAACACACACAGGAGGTAGAGAGAGTAATAAACACACACAGGAGGTAGAGAGAGTAATAAACACACACAGGAGGTAGAGAGAGTAATAAACACACACAGGAGGTAGAGAGAGTAATAAACACACACAGGAGATAGAGAGAGTAATAAACACACACAGGAGATAGAGAGAGTAATAAACACACACAGGAGGTAGAGAGAGTAATAAACACACACAGGAGGTAGAGAGAGTAATAAACACACACAGGAGGTAGAGAGAGTAATAAACACACACAGGAGGTACAGAGAGTAATAAACACACACAGGAGGTAGAGAGAGTAATAAACACACACAGGAGGTACAGAGAGTAATAAACACACACAGGAGGTAGAGAGAGTAATAAACACACACAGGAGGTAGAGAGAGTAATAAACACACACAGGACGTAGAGAGAGTAATAAACACACACAGGAGGTAGAGAGAGTAATAAACACACACAGGAGGTACAGAGAGTAATAAACACACACAGGAGGTAGAGAGAGTAAACACACACAGGAGGTAGAGAGAGTAATAAACACACACAGGAGGTACAGAGAGTAATAAACACACACAGGAGGTACAGAGAGTAATAAACACACACAGGAGGTAGAGAGAGTAATAAACACACACAGGAGGTAGAGAGAGTAATAAACACACACAGGAGGTAGAGAGAGTAATAAACACACACAGGAGGTACAGAGAGTAATAAACACACACAGGAGGTAGAGAGAGTAATAAACACACACAGGAGATAGAGAGAGTAATAAACACACACAGGAGGTAGAGAGAGTAATAAACACACACAGGAGATAGAGAGAGTAATAAACACACAGGAGGTACAGAGAGTAATAAACACACACAGGAGGTACAGAGAGTAATAAACACACAGGAGGTAGAGAGAGTAATAAACACACACAGGAGGTAGAGAGAGTAATAAACACACACAGGAGGTACAGAGAGTAATAAACACACACAGGAGGTAGAGAGAGTAATAAACACACACAGGAGGTAGAGAGAGTAATAAACACACACAGGAGATAGAGAGAGTAATAAACACACAGGAGGTACAGAGAGTAATAAACACACACAGGAGGTACAGAGAGTAATAAACACACACAGGAGGTAGAGAGAGTAATAAACACACACAGGAGGTACAGAGAGTAATAAACACACACAGGAGGTACAGAGAGTAATAAACACACACAGGAGGTAGAGAGAGTAATAAACACACACAGGAGGTAGAGAGAGTAATAAACACACACAGGAGATAGAGAGAGTAATAAACACACACAGGAGGTAGAGAGAGTAATAAACACACACAGGAGGTAGAGAGAGTAATAAACACACACAGGAGGTAGAGAGAGTAATAAACACACACAGGAGGTAGAGAGAGTAATAAACACACACAGGAGGTACAGAGAGTAATAAACACACAGGAGGTACAGAGAGTAATAAACACACACAGGAGGTAGAGAGAGTAATAAACACACACAGGAGGTAGAGAGAGTAATAAACACACACAGGAGGTAGAGAGAGTAATAAACACACACAGGAGGTAGAGAGAGTAATAAACACACACAGGAGGTAGAGAGAGTAATAAACACACACAGGAGGTAGAGAGAGTAATAAACACACACAGGAGATAGAGAGAGTAATAAACACACACAGGAGGTACAGAGAGTAATAAACACACACAGGAGGTAGAGAGAGTAATAAACACACACAGGAGGTAGAGAGAGTAATAAACACACACAGGAGGTACAGAGAGTAATAGAGCACATGAAGGAAAAAAAATACCAAAAGAATTTTTTTTTTTTAAAAAACGCATGGTTATTATTGTTTTAAAGAAAAAACCGCGGTTCACATGCGTATTGAACCGTGGAGGTCGTACTGAACGCTTCAATATTATATTGAGTATTGTGGCATCACTAGTCTCTATAGAAACAGGACCTGCGGTACACCAGTGCTCTTCATTTCCACAGGTCACACAACTCCTTATCTCCTCACAAGATTCCAGAAACACTTATTTTTCTCAGAAAATTCTATACTCTTTATTTCCTCACAAAGTTCCTGGGCTCTGTATTTCCTCACAAGGTTCCTGGACTCTGTGTTTCCTTACAAGGTTCCTGGACTCTGTATTTCCTCAAAAGGTTCCTGGGCTATTCATTTTTTCACAGGGTTCCTGGATTCTTTAAGGTTCCTGGACTCTTTAAGGTTCCTGGGCTCTGTATTTCCTCAAAAGTTTCCGGGGTTCTTTATTTCCTCACAAGGTTTCTGGACTTTTAATTTTCTCACAATGTTCCTGTAATCTTTAAGGTTCCTGTAATCTTTAAGGTTCCTGTATTCTTTAAGGTTCCTGTACTCTTTAAGGTTCCTGTACTCTCTATTTTCTCGCAAGGTTCCTGTACTCTTTAAGGTTCCTGGACTCTTTATTTTCTCGCAGGGTTTTTAGACTCTTTAGATGCTTTATTTCTCCATGGGTTTCCTGGTTTATTTATTTATTGCTTCTTCAAAAAGTTCCCTTTATTTATTCAGAGAGTTCCAGAACCATTTATGTATCCACAATATTCCAGGATTCTTTATTTCTTCAGAGAGTTTTTTTGAAGGATCTGAAAGTCCACATTTCCTCAAAAGGTTCCATCTCCCTTTATTACCTCAGAAGGTTCCAGGTCTTTTTAACTAATCTGAAGGTTCTTGGTCAATTTTGTTCAATCAGAACGTTTGGGCTCCTTATTTCCTCAATGGTTCCAGAGAACTTTATTTTATTTCCTGGATCTCTTTACTTCCTTAGAAAAACCCAGATCCTTTTATTTCCTCAGAAGCTTCCAGAACTTTTTAGAAACCTTTTTGTTTCCTCAGAAGGTTTCAGAAAGGCACTAGATCTAAAACCAGGTCTGACATTTGTACAGAACTTCACCTCAGATGGTGTTTACTTCACTTCCCTAAACTGACGGAAGATCAACTCATCGTCCTGTCAAGAATCTGTTACCATCACTGTCTCTTCCAGTCTGAAAGGCCAGGAGGTCAGAAGGCTGTACATGCTAAGCATGCATGCTAAGTATAGTGACAGCTATGCTAAGCAGAGCTAGTGTTTGTGCAACATGGACGGCTTTAGTTTAAGCTCATAGGCTACATGCTAAAAACAATAAATAAAGAGAGACACCACCTCAGCAGACATATTTACAAACAAGACTTGTTTCATTACAGTTAGTAGAAACTAGCTAGCCGCAAATGTGGATCTGATTCAGAGCTGAATTAGCGAGTCAAGCTCACTGAGACACTTCTCACACTTCTCATGGGGAAAGCCTTCATCAGGGGAACGCTGAAGCACTCGGATATATTAAATGTGTTTAAAAAGGAAAGTGCAGAAAGATATTTAAACACAGAGTTTATCCCTGCCTCACTGATATCCCGATTAAAGGCAGCACTTTGTGGGCCATTGTTTTGTTCCTCGCCTTCTTCCATGAGATCTACAGGGACATGTCCACAAACAGCAAAACAAAAAAGACGTTACTATTGTGTGTGTGTGTGTGTGTGTGTGTGTGTACCCGCCCACTCTGAATAACTCGGACTGCTGTAACAAATCCTCAGAGGGACAAACCCACTGTTTTAATTTCGCCAGAGAAGGAAAAAAAGTAGTATTCATTATCTTTGTTATTGTCATCCATACAGTCTCCAAGAAGAAGAAGAAGAAGAAGAAGTGAAAGATCTGCTAATTAATTCCTCCATTGCTTATTGATTTCGGAAGAGGAATTGAGCGGAGATTTCTCCCAGTTAGCTTGGGTTAATTAGCTCATTAGGGTGAAAGAAAGTGATGTATAAAGGATGTGTTTTTAAAACAGGAAATGAACAAATGTCATACTGTTTAAGGCCGAGTCGATATTTAATTTCATTTAATCAGGAAAAAGTGTTAGGACTGATAGGCCACGCCTCCTTCCTGGAACTAACAGATGCAAAGGCCACACCTCCTTTCCTGGAACTGACACTGACAAACACAAATACCACGCCAGCTTCAGTGGCACTGACAGATACATAGGCCACACCTCCTTCCTTCTGTCTGACAAACACAGAAGCCACGCCTCCCTCACCCTGACTGACAAGTACAAAGGCCACGCCTCCTTCACTCTTAAGGCTTGGTCACACTACAAGACTTTAACCGTCGGCAGCTCGCTTTGCTGTTCAGACTACATGACTTCACTGTATGTGTTTTTGTCCTTGTGGTGTTCACACTACGCGACGCTTCGTAAATGATCCACAAGAGGGCGTCGCACACCACACCATCTGACAACAACTCGTCACCCAACGCCTCAACGCCGTCCCCAAACCACGTTTTGTCATGAAAACACACGCGACAGGTGGATCCAGAAATGACGCGAGACTTTCGGTAGAGGTTTGTTTTGAAAATGGACGTCGGCAGGAATCTCGCTCTAGATAAATGTTAATTTATTAAAATAAATGTTGTGTCCACACTATTTTTGAAGCCATGTTGCTGCTGCTGCTTTTCTTCCGGTGACCTCAACTCTGTTGACTTGCTCTCTCATTGGCTGGAGGTCGTAGCTACAATTGACACCACGTGAAGTGGAGTCGGCCGACCGTCCCAGATATTTAACATGCCAGATATCTGGATTTTGTCTGCGAGTCTCTTTGAGGCGTCGTTGAGTAGATCACACATAAAGATTGCCGAGCGCTGATCACCCGCTGATTTTCCCACGATCACTGACCGATCTGTCGGCCAGCTCGTTAATTTGCAAATCGGGCTTAAAATCCTGTAGTGTGAACTCGGCTTTACTGACAAACACAAAGGCCACACCTCCTTCACCCTGACTGACAAATACAAAGGCCACGCCTCCTTCACTCTTACTGACAAACACAAAGGCCACACCTCCGTCACTCTGAATGACAAAAACATAGGCCACACCTCCTTCACTCAGACTGACAAAAACATAGGCCACACCTCCGTCACTCAGACTGATAAAAACATAGGCCACACCTCCATCACTCTGACTGATAAAAACATAGGCCACACCTCCTTCACTCAGACTGACAAAAACATAGGCCACACCTCAGTCACTCTGACTGATAAAAACATAGGCCACACCTCCGTCACTCTGACTGATAAAAACATAGGCCACACCTCCGTCACTCAGACTGATAAAAACATAGGCCACACCTCAGTCACTCAGACTGATAAAAACATAGGCCACACCTCCTTCACTCTGACTGATAAAAACATAGGCCACACCTCCGTCACTCTGACTGATAAAAACATAGGCCACACCTCCGTCACTCAGACTGATAAAAACATAGGCCACACCTCCGTCACTCAGACTGATAAAAACATAGGCCACACCTCCGTCACTCTGACTGATAAAAACAAAGGCCACACCTCCTTCACTCAGACTGATAAAAACATAGGCCACACCTCCGTCACTCTGACTGATAAAAACATAGGCCACACCTCCGTCACTCTGACTGATAAAAACAAAGGCCACACCTCCTTCACTCAGACTGACAAAAACATAGGCCACACCTCCATCACTCAGACTGACAAAAACATAGGCCACACCTCAGTCACTCAGACTGACAAAAACATAGGCCACACCTCCATCACTCTGACTGATAAAAACATAGGCCACACCTCCTTCACTCTGACTGATAAAAACATAGGCCACACCTCCGTCACTCTGACTGATAAAAACATAGGCCACACCTCCGTCACTCTGACTGATAAAAACATAGGCCACACCTCCGTCACTCTGACTGATAAAAACAAAGGCCACACCTCCTTCACTCAGACTGACAAAAACATAGGCCACACCTCCATCACTCAGACTGACAAAAACATAGGCCACACCTCAGTCACTCAGACTGACAAAAACATAGGCCACACCTCCATCACTCTGACTGATAAAAACATAGGCCACACCTCCTTCACTCTGACTGATAAAAACATAGGCCACACCTCCGTCACTCTGACTGATAAAAACATAGGCCACACCTCCGTCACTCTGACTGATAAAAACATAGGCCACACCTCAGTCACTCTGACTGATAAAAACATAGGCCACACCTCCTTCACTCAGACTGATAAAAACATAGGCCACACCTCAGTCACTCTGACTGATAAAAACATAGGCCACACCTCCTTCACTCAGACTGATAAAAACATAGGCCACACCTCCGTCACTCTGACTGATAAAAACATAGGCCACACCTCCTTCACTCTGACTGATAAAAACATAGGCCACACCTCCGTCACTCTGACTGATAAAAACAAAGGCCACACCTCCTTCACTCAGACTGATAAAAACATAGGCCACACCTCCGTCACTCTGACTGATAAAAACATAGGCCACACCTCCGTCACTCTGACTGATAAAAACAAAGGCCACACCTCCTTCACTCAGACTGATAAAAACATAGGCCACACCTCCATCACTCAGACTGACAAAAACATAGGCCACACCTCAGTCACTCAGACTGACAAAAACATAGGCCACACCTCCATCACTCTGACTGATAAAAACATAGGCCACACCTCCGTCACTCTGACTGATAAAAACATAGGCCACACCTCCGTCACTCTGACTGATAAAAACATAGGCCACACCTCCGTCACTCTGACTGATAAAAACATAGGCCACACCTCCGTCACTCTGACTGATAAAAACATAGGCCACACCTCAGTCACTCTGACTGATAAAAACATAGGCCACACCTCCTTCACTCAGACTGATAAAAACATAGGCCACACCTCCGTCACTCTGACTGATAAAAACATAGGCCACACCTCAGTCACTCTGACTGATAAAAACATAGGCCACACCTCAGTCACTCTGACTGATAAAAACATAGGCCACACCTCCTTCACTCTGACTGATAAAAACATAGGCCACACCTCCATCACTCTGACTGATAAAAACATAGGCCACACCTCCGTCACTCTGACTGATAAAAACATAGGCCACACCTCCGTCACTCTGACTGATAAAAACATAGGCCACACCTCCGTCACTCTGACTGATAAAAACATAGGCCACACCTCCGTCACTCTGACTGATAAAAACATAGGCCACACCTCCGTCACTCTGACTGATAAAAACATAGGCCACACCTCAGTCACTCTGACTGATAAAAACATAGGCCACACCTCCTTCACTCAGACTGATAAAAACATAGGCCACACCTCAGTCACTCTGACTGATAAAAACATAGGCCACACCTCCTTCACTCAGACTGATAAAAACATAGGCCACACCTCCGTCACTCTGACTGATAAAAACATAGGCCACACCTCCGTCACTCTGACTGATAAAAACATAGGCCACACCTCAGTCACTCTGACTGATAAAAACATAGGCCACACCTCCTTCACTCTGACTGATAAAAACATAGGCCACACCTCCATCACTCTGACTGATAAAAACATAGGCCACACCTCCGTCACTCTGACTGATAAAAACATAGGCCACACCTCCATCACTCAGACTGATAAAAACATAGGCCACACCTCAGTCACTCTGACTGATAAAAACATAGGCCACACCTCCATCACTCAGACTGATAAAAACATAGGCCACACCTCCATCACTCAGACTGATAAAAACATAGGCCACACCTCCATCACTCAGACTGATAAAAACATAGGCCACACCTCAGTCACTCTGACTGATAAAAACATAGGCCACACCTCCATCACTCAGACTGATAAAAACATAGGCCACACCTCCGTCACTCTGACTGATAAAAACATAGGCCACACCTCAGTCACCATGTCAAAGGCCATGTCTCCTTCACTCTGACTGATGAAAACAGGGACCACGCCTCCTTTACGCTGACTGACAAAACATGTAGGCCACGCCTCCTTCCCAGAGAATTGACACTAACAAACAAGCCAAACAAGAACACACCCCTTTCAGTGGATAAAACAGGTACATAGACCACACCTCCTTTACAGATGATAACACTCTCAGCTAGAGAAGACACGCCTACTTTACTGAGACACTCCCTGTCCAGTGCAGGTACATGAAATCTAAATTTTATCAGTAAAACGCAGATCATCAGAACACAACACTTCTGAGGTTCACAAGAACCAATTAGCATGTACGATCAGGTCCAGAAATAAAGTGTGTCTTTACCAAACGCGTCAAAAAGGAAGTGAAAGCGTCAGCTGGCTGCGAGGTGTGAACTTCTTTCCCCTCAGTGTTTATCTCCGACACCGTCTCCACGTCTTACAGCATGGGAACGGGCCACGTGTTAAACACCGTCCTCATCAAGCTATCCATCAGCGTTACACACACACACACACACACACACACACACACACACACGCAAGCTTTTTAATCATGTGATGACTCATATCAAAGTATAGACAGAAGAACTTGCATCCCAAGTGTGGATTTATGTGCTGACACACACACACACACACTCACACACACACTCACACACACTCACACACAGACTCACACACACAAACACACACACACAGACTCACACACAGAATCACACACACAAACACACACACACAGACTCACACACAGAATCACACACACAAACACACACACACACACTCACACACAGACTCACACACAGACTCACACACAGACTCACACACAGACTCACACACACACTCACACACACACTCACACACACACTCACACACACACTCACACACACACACACAGGAAGCACAGTGATTCTCTCTTCTCAAACAGAGCAGGGCGATGAGTCATCTGCCGCACAGCACCAGCTGCATCGCTCTGCCTGGGCAGATAAAACACACACACACACACACACACACACACACACACACACACACTTTTACTTATTTATTTCCCCGATTCAAATATTAACACAGGCACATAATGACGGCAACCTGGAAGGAGAAGCCGAGCTCCCTGCAGTGCTCTGAAGAAAGCGCTTCTGCAAACACATCCGTCTCTCGCACTTCATCCGACTTTTATTCCGACTTCCTCGTTCCTTCTCACCTACAGCCGGGCGCTCGGGTCCTTCGCTCCGGATATTCCCTCACAGCTCGGCTTTTACGCAATTCAGTAGTTACAATCCACGATGCTCTCCGCCCGAATCACACAAACCAGGCGATATCATGATTAGTGTAACCTTCACTTCAATTTCACATCACAATAATATACTCTACATGAGCAAAAGTTTGTGCACCCCTGACCATCACACTCACGAGCTTGCTGAAAGTCTCCTGATTTATTCCTCCTGTGTTTACTGTTATAATAATCAGCTCCACTCGTCTCTCTTCTCTCCTCTTTCCTTTCTCATCTCTTCTCCTTTCTTCTGGTCTCTTCACGTCTCATCTCTTCTCTTCACATCTCTTTTCTTCTAGTCTCTTCACGTCTCTTCTCTTTTCTTCTCTTCTCGTCTCTTCTCTTCACATCGCTTCTCTTCTTGTGTCTCCTCTTCATGTCTCTTCTCTTCTCGTCTCTTTACATCTCTTCTTGTCTCATCTCTTCATGTCTCTTTACATCGCTTCACGTCTCTTCTCATCTCTTTACATCTCTTCTTGTTTCATCTCTTCCTGTCTCTGCACATCTCTTCCATTCTTGTCTTGTCTCTTCTATTCTGGTCTCTTCATGTCTCGTCTCATCACTTCTCTTCTTGTCTCTTCTCATCGCATCTCGTCTCTTCATGTCTCTTCTCTTCTCTCCTCTCCTCTGTAGGTTTTCCACTAGATGTAGGAGTGTGTCTGTGTGGATTTGTGTTCGTTCCTTCATTCTACAGGAGCATTAGTGAGATCAGACTCTGATGTTCAGGATGTCGATCAGACTCCAGTTCCAGTTCATCTTAGAGGTGTTGAGTGGGGTTGAGTCAGAGTCAAAGCTCTGTGCAGGACACTCCAGTTCTGTCACTTTCTCCAACCTTCACCTCCACACCATATCTTCGTGGAGCTCAGGGGCTTTGTGTACAGGGACATCATCACGCTGGAGCAGGGGTTTTGTAAAGCTCCAGCACACAGAGACGGTCTGTACCACATTTTGTTTGAGGTAGGACCTCAGACGGGTGCTGATGATCAGAGGTGCACATGCTTTTGACCATATTGTGTATGTATAAGAATGTGTTCTAGGAACAACTCTAAACTTTTACCTTCATGAAGAATCCAAGGAATCATCAATGAATATGCATCAATATGCAAATTTACTACACGACGACACACTCAGGACTTTTTCTCTTATCACTGAGAGAATGCAGAGAATGTAAGCGTGTGATTTTAGTCACGTCGTTTTGTTGCTACTGGAATCAGACTTTTAAATACTTAATGATGTCACTAAAGCACACACTTTAGCGTGCTGTTTGAAACGTGGCCAAAAGGGAGCTGAGACCATAGTCACATAAAAATCAAGAAATCCAAAATAAAAAAAAAATTTAAAAAAATGAAAATCAAAAAATTTCAAATGTTAAATTCATAAATAAAAAATCTCCCCCTGCCCTTAAAAAATAAATAAAATAAATATACCTACCACAACAATATATATATATATAGTCACACGCTAAACAACACCGTTAAAAGCTGTCTAATGCACTTAGGTTGCACATTAATATTCGTATGAGAAATTATGAACTTTTCCGGTTAATGTCTAGCAAATGTTGATGAATCAGTTGAACAAGATGACTAGTTGGCTAATTTTTCATTTCAATTTTACATTAGTAAAAATTACCAGTCATTTAATCTTCATTAGCCCGGGATAACGTGAAGTTTGTGTGGTTATGTCATTAATGCCTGAACTCAAGCATCCAAAACACCCTAAATGAGCCCCTTCGTTTTTCCCAGATGCTTCCTTTATTCTGCAGCTCAGACTCGATGAAGGTCACGTGAAGCCACTCTTACACCTTAATCACGTGACCGGCTCCTGGAGGAACACGCCGTGTCTATCAGAAATGTTTCTAATCTTTTTGCGTTTGTTTTTTTGGTACAGCTCGTGCTTTTCGATGCACCGTGTCCTGAGCAGGACAAAAAGCTTTCAATGCGGCTGAACACGCTCTTCCTGAATCGTGTGTCGCGGTGGTTACACTGGAGACTCCTTCTGTACATGTTAAACAAACATCTCCTTCCAGACACCTTTTGCAGATTGGCGTGTCTGCTGTATGGGTCCCAGCGAAGGAGCCGTTACTATAGCGACCATCAGGATAAGTGCACTACGCTGAGAGCTGCTGTTGTTATAGCTGGGAGTTATTCAAGACCTTCTAACCAATCAGCATCCAGAATTCAGCAGCGCTGTGGTGTTTAGATCTTTCTTCATTGTTCTTCGTAACACAGGTGATTTGAGACTTTTTTGCGTTCAGAGAAACTTAACAGTGAGATGTTCAGCTTCTCGATCGTTTTCCTCCGATAAAGCTGATGTTGACAAAACATGCTAGTTACTGTGTCCTACCTGCTAACTTTACATCTGTTTACATTTAGTGCTACTTGGAGCATCTGTGATCTAAAAACGAGGGATTAAGTGTTAGTAGACGTGACCTGACGCTTGTTTGATGAACACTCTACAAGCAGCTGAAATTATAATTATAAAAAAAAAAATCACATTTGCTTGTAGCAGCATTTCTGGTCAGCGTTTTAAATCTGTTTCACATCACACGAGGAAGCTGAAAATTCGGATTCTGCAGACCGAGAAACGACAATCGGTGATAACGGACGCAAACCATACAGGGAGGGGGTGCCAATACTTATGACCCAGTGAGCATCTTCAAGGTAAAAATAACAATAAGTAAATTAGAAATTAGAATGAAAACAAATCAAGTGATATATTTATTTATCTGAGTTAAAAAGAGCTTAAATATTCTTAAAGTGAGATTACTCTAATTAAATTAATTAGGTTTTACTCAGGGGTGCCAATAATTATGAAGCTGATACACAACCATGACCTGATGTTTCGTACATGCGACAAAATATCATAGGAGAAACCACACACACACACGAGTACCCTGAGTGGCGTCAGCTGGAGCGAGCGGCCCAATGAGCGTCCGGCCCTCGGGCCAGTGGAGGAGTGAAGCGCAGGGTTGCCACGGCAAACAGTGACATTCACCGACGTCAGCGGAGGGACGGGAGGGTTAGTAAAGGTCTGCACGGCCGTCACCACTTCTAATTATAAACCGCAGAGAAGGGAGGAGAGGAGTGAAGGAGTGTGTGTGTGTGTGTGGAGTAGTCGAATGAACAAATGGACACCCGGAGTAGGAAAGAGTGAAAGGTCGAGCAACGAGATATCATTAATGCTGCTAAAATAACGCGTTCATGGCATTTGTATTTACAAACAACTCTAAGATCCTACATTACCCACAATGCCATTTGTCTGGGATTTAAACCTCACTTCTACCTACAGGTGGTAATGCAGCGGCGCTTTAACCTGCCCATCAGAACCATCACCAAATTGGGGACACAGATCACGCTCTGATCTCACACAGAGTCAACTGTGTCATACTGCTGCACTGCATTCTGGGACTTTGAGTCCAGATCTGGAAGCACAGTAAACCAGAAACACGGAGAACCGGGAACACTGGGAACCAGAACCACAGGGAACTGGGAATATAGGAAACTGGGAACATGGGGAACCAGGAACCCCGGGAAATGGGATCACTGAGAACCAGAAACACAGAATTGGGAATATAGGAAACTGGGAACACTGGGAACTGGGAACACAGGGAACCAGGTATACTAGGAACTGAGAAGTCAGGAAACCAGGAACACTGGGAAATGGGAAATGGGAAAACAGGAAACCAGGAACACCAGGAACTAAGAATACTGGATCTTCCAGGGACTGTGAGGTCTCCTCGGGATCTGCTGGATCTCTTTGGGATCTACTGGATCTCCCCAGGATCTGCTAGGGGATCCATTAGCTCCCAAAGGTCCTATTGAATCTCCACGGGATCTAGTAAGAATCCACCGGCTCTCCCTGGGGATCCATGGGATCAACTAAGGATCCACTGGATCTCCAAGGAGATCCAATGGATCCCCAAGGATTTATTGGATCTCCACGGGATCCATGGGATCTAGTAAGGATCTACCAGATCTTATGGGGATCCACCGTATCTCCCTGGGATCCATGAGATCCACTAAGGATCTGTCATCTACTGGATCCCCAGGACCAATGGGATCTCTGTGATCAGCTGGATCCTGTTTGGGGATCAACTGGATCTCTTTAGGATCTACTGGGCCTCCTGGGATCCACTGGATTTCCAAGGGGATCCATTGGATAACCCAGGGATCCACTGGATAACCCAGGGATCCACTGGATCTCCCAAGGGCCCATGGGATCTCCGTGATCCACTGGATCCTCCAGGGACTATGGGGATCTCATCGTGATCTACTGGATCTCTTTGGGACTGGATCACCTACGGGATCAGACTGGATCTCCTAAGGGATCCACTGGTTCCCCAAGGATCTATGAGTAGATCTCCATGTGATCTAGTAGGGATCCGGAGGATCCCAAGGATCTGATGGACCTCCTCGTGATCCATTGGATAACCCTGGGATCCACTGGATCCCCATTGCCAAAGGGATCATTGTGATCCGCTGGCTCCCATTTGGGGATCAACTGGATCTCCCCAGGATCTGTTAAACCCCTTTTGATCAACTGGACTTCCAGGATCCATGGGATCTCCCCTAGATATATTGGATCTCCCAAGGGCCCATGGGATCTCTGGGACCCACTGGATCTCCCTGGGGTCTATGGGATCCGCTAAGGATCCACTGGATCTCCCTGGAATATACCAAGTATCTGCTGGACCTCCCCGTGATCTACTCAATCCCCAGGACCCATGGGATCTCTGGGATCCCCAATTTTTGTGATCCACTGGATCTGTCTGGGATGTGTAATCTCTCTGGGATCTATTAGATCCACTGGATCTATGGAATGTCCTCAGGATCAATGGGATCTCCTCTGGATCTATGGAATGTCTTCAAGATCTCCAGAGGTTCATTGGGATCTCCTTGTTTAAATATCCAGCTGACCGAAAGCACTTATCAGGGAAGAGAGGAAGTGCGCTGACAGCAGCAGAAAGAGTGAAAGAGTCTCACCTGGAGTGTTGGATGAATTCATGGATCTCACGTCCACCTCCACACGTCTGTTCTCCGGCAGGTGAGGACAATCTCCAGAGGGAGTATGTGTGCGTACGTGTGTGTGTGTTTGATCTGGAAGGCAAGGGGTTCTAGAGTGGGTCCTCGCTGTCAGCCATGACGGCAGATCTAAGTAGAGCAGCTGTGATGGTCCCACACTGCAAAAAGCACAAAGGAAACAGGAAAGTTCTGATTTTTGTAACAAACAAACAAACTCAATCCACTCATCAGCTGAGGATGTTGAGGATCTGAATACTAATTGGAAAACAACTGGCACGTGATCCAATGAAAAGGAAGGACACTGATCATCAGCACTAAGTGACTGATCCTAGGCTCCGCCCATGCCTAGTTACTGTTGCTAAGCACAAAATTCATGTTAAGCAAAGGAACACTTTGTGTCATGCTATGACACTGCTTCTAGTTAGACAAAAAATAAAAACATAAGGTCAATAAAGACAGAAACGGAGAGGAAGATAAAGCGATAAAAGCTTGTGAAGAAAAACTAGCGCGCGCACACACACACACACAGGTGTTTGTCTTTTATTCTGGGCTCATGCGGTTTTCCCACCGTGTAGCACAGCAGCAGACATTCGGCTGGCTGGACTATTGTGCGGTTGTGGATGAGAGACGGGAGACAGAGCTGCAGTGAGAGTGAGAGGAGTGACAGCAGCTCGGTCTGTACTGAGGAGGTGTAGCGGCTTCACCTCCGCCTAAACGCAGCCAGAGAGCCGTTAATGGGATGAGTCACGCGGCCTGGCTCGCTCTCTCTCTCTCTCCGCTGAGAGCGCCGTGCTACAATACCCACGCTGCCTAGCAAGCTCCTGCACGTACTACATTACCCACGCTGCCCGCCAGACTCCCGACGGCCTCGGCCGAGAGGGGGGCGTTTGTAGACGCTCTCTTGTAAATGACCGACGCCGAAAAGCCCTTTGACGTCGAACCATACAGAAAAAAAAAGCCTCAGACCGAAAATATATAAATAAATAAACGCATAAATATACAGATGCTTATGACAGCTAAAACCCACCTGACATTTACATTTACTCATCTGCTGCTCGCTGGCTATGCGAAAGGACCTGCGAGTGTCGGAATATTCAACAGGAGGGGCTTTCAGAGCTGAGGCAAAAGAGGTGAGTCATGTAGATAGAAACAAAAAAACATCTCCTGAATAAAAAATAATTCAAATCTGTAATAATAAATGCATGAAGATTCATACCCAGAACTGGAAACTGGGAATATAGGGAACATAGATATCTAGAAACAAAGAAAACTGGGAATATTGGTAAATGGGAACAGTATAAACCGGAAACATGGGGAACTAGGAACACAGGGAACTGGTAACATAGGAAAGTAGGAACACAGGGAACTGGGAACATAGGGAATCAGGAACACTGGGAACACATGGAACTGGGAATATATGAAACTGGGAATACAAAAAACTGGTAACACAGGAAATAAGGAACACTGGGGACCGGGAACACTGGGGATCGGGAACACGGGGAAATGGGAAGACAGGGAACTAAGAATATAGGAAACCGGGAATATAGAAAACTGGGGACACAGGAAACTGGGAACTCAGGGAACCAGAAACACTGAGAACTGGAAAGACCGGGAACTGCAAACACAGGAAACTAAAAATATAGGAAACTGGGAATTGAGGGAATTAAGAACACAGGAAACTAGGAATACAGGGAACCAGGAACACTGAGAACTGGAAAAACAAGGAACCAGGAATATAGGAAACTGGGAATATAGCCAACTTGGGACACAAGAAAATGGTAACACAGAGAACTGAAAACACAGGGAATTGAGACTATAGTCCGAGGAACTAGAAATATAGGAAACTGGGAATATATGGAATTAGAAATACAGGGTATTGGAAACACAGGAAATTAGTAAAAAGGAAATTTGTGGAAGACTGGAATGGGAGAATACTGGGAATTGGGATGTTTGGCATTTCCTAACACAGAGAACGGGGTACATATGAAACAGGGAACATATGGAACTTGTGATATTTAAAACACAGAGAACTGGAACATACTGAACTGAGTACTGAGTATAATGGGAACATTGGGAACTGAGTGCATAAGCAACTGGAAATATGAGAAACTGGAAACAGAGAAATGGGAACACGGAACTGGGAACATACAGATCCCGTAAACAAAGCCATGTGAGGAAACTAGAGATCTGGGAACGTGTGGAACTGTCAGAAGGTGAGAAATTATCTACAAATTATATTAAATTACAAACTTCTTTTTACAAAACGAATCATTTCTGCTTCCTGCTCTAAACCTGTAAAGGTGGAATGAGTACAGCATGAACACCTCTGAGAAAAGAAACCAAAAAAAAAAAAATAATTCCTCAAATACAGCTGGAAAAATTCCTGGCTCTTGGTTCAACGTCTGCTTTGATGAGCAACACACCAGGGCTGGAAGAGGAAGCATGCTTTGGGATCTGTCCGTTTCCTCTCCCTCCGTGTCCTCTGTCCTCACCTGCTGGACACAGCATGTAACTACACACACACACACACACACACACACACACACACACACACACACACACACACACACACACACCCTGAGAGAGAGGAAGTACCTCCAGGATCCCTCATGTCAACTCAATCACAACACTTCCTGCCCTAAAAACGGGGAAGTTCCTGCCATTGACCGACTGCCTGCTGACCTTGTGTTTCCACTTCCACTGCCCCGAGTCACAAATAACTCCACATTGTTCAAGGATTCCCATCCACCTCGGCTTATTCCCACTTTTGCAAAGTCTGAGAAGCTGAGCGGTGATTCAGAAATTTTACGGAACTGGACAAATGTCTCAGGATAATTTGTGTGTATGTGTGTGTTTGTGTGTGTGTGTGTGTGTGCGCGCACAAGTTTTGAAGATTTTTGGAAAACAGTGTTCTCCAGAATATTCTCAAAACACTGAGCATGTTCACACAGAAAACTGAGTATACGTGAAACCAGGGCTATAGAAGCTGGAAACATCTGGAACTGGCCATACTGGAAACTGGGAACATGGAGAATTGGGAATATATAGAACTGCAAACAAAAGATAGGAACAGGAAACAGTGCAGGGGAATCTGGGAATTTTAGAAGCACTGAGAGTTGGGAGTTATAGGAAGCTAGAAATGCAAGGAACAGGAAATACTAGAAATACAGAGAACTGGGAACTTTAATAACTGAGTGCATACTGGGAATGGGAACTTGGGGATATGGAAATGTAGGCAACTGGGAATATTCAGAATTGGGAATTATATGAAACCGGGAATGTAAGGAAAGGAAAACTGAAGGCACTGGAACTGGGAGCTGGGAAATGAGTAAACTGGGATCATAAGAATGTGGGAATTCTGTGAACTGGGAATGCTGGAGTAGATTTGGAAGAGAAACCTTTTTTTTTGGAACTGGAAACATTTACATATTGGGATTATTTTTTCTGTATACTGTAATCAGTTTTTATATAATATTTACTAATAACTAAATTACCATATTGTGTGAATTGAAAAAACGTTTCAAAAACTAACAAAAAAACCTTAACATTAACATTTTAGTAGAAAAAAAAACCAATCAGCTGCTATCTCTAATAAAAATCCTCCTCTCTCTGAGGTGAAAAGAACGCTAATATCTGAAAATTGGGAAAAGAGCAACATTAATATATAAATATAATATAAAAAGTAAAAAAAAGTCTAAAGATAAACATGCACAGATTTACGGAAACACAGATTCTGATTGTTCCATAAACAGCAGCAGATCCTCCAGCTAACTGCTGGAAAAGAAGCTCAGTGTGATGTGATAACATGTAACTGCGTTCGCTAGCTGATGGAATGGCGGGTTTAAAGCGAGTAAGTAACCGAGCGTGTGAAACTACAGCTAGTGGACTTGTTTAGCGGTTCAGTCCTGATTGTAAATCCCAATCTGATTAGTTACACCGTGAAGGAGATTATTACATCAGGGGCGGTTAATAACGTTAAACTGCGTGAAGATTCCCAAAGCCCAGCGTGAGCTAGCAGCCAGAAGGAATAAATCAGCGGCGGTTCACACGGAGCACAAGATATAAACCTCCACGCCGCTAAGGAGGGACGGGAAAAACGAGGAAAATAACAGATTCAGAGAGAATGTTATATGAATCTAAACTTATGTTGTTGTTCTTTCGGCTGCTCCCTGTTTTGGAGTCGCCACAGTGGATCATTTGGTCAACATGTTCCGGTTCAGCACAGCTTTTACGCATGCACACTCTTCCTGAACTCTGAACTACACAGTTCCTGAACTCTTCTGAACAGGAACTATACAATTCCTGAACTCACCTGAACAAGAACTTCACAATTCCTGAACTCACCTGAACAAGAACTTTACAATTCCTGAACTCACCTGAACAGGCTAGCGCCCTGCCCAGTATGAGAGTGCAGGATCCTGCCACTGGACCACCTAGAGGCTAAAAATCTCAACTTATATTTTCACTCAAATGTTAAATTTCTATTTCCTCCTAGTTTGGAAAGAGCATTTCGAAATTCCGCGAGCGAAGTCTGTGATTTCATGAACTCATTCGTGCAGCCACCAGAAGGAAGAGGAAGATGTGACAGAGGAAATGGATGACCGTAAGAAAACTCTACAGGAAATCCACAAAATACATACAACACTGATTCATAGCTAGAAACCCCAAAATCAGTTCCACTGGAAATCTGTTCTCCTGGAAAAAAAGAAAAATATTTTCATAACTTCTAATTAGCGATGATCCTTTCCTGATCCCCATATCCAAATCTTCTGCATCTGATAGAGTTTTCTTTAACTACCGAGTGTGCATTCAACGAAAGGTAAACGAAAGGTAAATACACATAATGGAGTAGAATTCTGATCAAATAAATCTCACCAATCAAAATCTGAGCGTCTTTTTACATGTAAACATTTCCACTTCCAAAAATAAAATCCTTTTCCAAAATCCACTAGATTTTTTCTACTCTGCACAGATGTTTGCAGGATCACTGCCATCTCTACGCTGTAATTAAACTAGTTAAGTAAAGGACACTGATGTTGTTGTTGCCTTGTGTTTACACGAGCAATGGGAATGGCGCCTCGTTTCAGCGAGTCAAATCCTTTGACTCAGCTCAACAATCTGAGTCGACTCCTTCATCTCCTAAATGACTCACTGACATTTTGTTTACACATAATGCTTAAGGCTTAATCTTCATGTCATGTGAAAGTGCACACCCCTCCAAAGTAACATGTTTATATATTAGAAAAACGCACAACAATTATTGTTTTCGGAGTGAGTTTCGGTGAGTCAAATCATTTGACTTGGCTCACCAATCTGAGTCGACGCATCAAAATCCTATATCTCTCAGATCCCAAACGACTTTTCAGGATCCCAAACATCTAATCCGAGAGTGCACATACTCCCTTTAACATGTTATGTTTAAAAGATGCACAACAATTATTGTTCACTGAGTGAGTTTCAGTGAGTCAAATCATTTGACTCAGCTCACCAATCTGAATCAACTCCTTTACGACATTTTTCTACACAGCACTAACGTTTAAGGCTACAATCCTACCGTCATGTGTAAGTGCATGCAGTGCAAGTAACATGTTGCTATATTTATAAAAAGCACTAAATATCGAGGTTACAGAGTGAGTTTCGGTGAGTCAAATCATTTGACTCAGCTCACCAATCTGAGTTGACTCATCAAATCCCAAACGATTCATTTTTATCTCTCAGATCCCAAAAGACTAATCTGAGAGTGCACTTACTGCCTGTAACACGTTTATATGTTTAAAAGACGCAACAATAATTCTTTACAGAGTGACTTTCAGTGAGTCAAATCATTTGACTCGGCTCCTTTACGACTCACTAACGTTTAAGGCTAAAATCCTACTATCATGTGAAATTGCAGGCAGTACAAATAAAATGTTTATATATTTATGAAAAGCACTAAATATTGCATTTCAGTGAGTCAAATCATTTGACTCGATCCCAAACGACTCACTGTCCTTTTTTTTTCGACAGTACCAAGTTTGTAATATTACAATCTTCCTGCCATGTAAAAGCGCACACTTCCAATAACGATCCTTTATTTATAAGATGCAACAATTACTGAGCGATGCTCTTCTTTCTGGTCGTATATCTGAGCGGTTATCTTTTAAAAGTCAGGGATTGATCTTCAAATTGTGCGAGAACTCGGCAGATGTGAAAGTGGCAGATGAGCATGTGCGTGTCTGTCAGTCCATGTCTGCTTCACGTCGCGCTCGGTGTTAAATGACGGACAGTGACGCAGCAGGAGGGACGTTTTGCGTCTGCAGTGTAGATGGAGTGACTCAGCGACGCAGCATCCAGATGGACAATCGCACAGCGTTATGAACGACAGCGCCGGAGCGACCACGCAGCACCAGACACTTTTTTACATTCCTGAAGCTGTAACAGAAATGCTGACCACATCAGGTGCAACTTCACACGCAGGGTTTTTGTTCTCCATCTACAGAGAGAAAATCTACAGAGGACCAGCGTGACTATGGCGTCTGCGTGAGCCTCGGCAGGAAACGAGGGGCAAAGATGCCTTCTTTCTTTTTTCTAATTGATGTGAGCTCCAGCTTCTCCATGGCTACATCTAAAAATACATGTAAAATACTGCAATGACGAAGAAAATAGCATGATAAAATACATGGTAACTATGGTCACAAACAGAGGCCTGTTGTCATGGTAACCAGGCTGCTAAATGCCTAGATACCCAACATTAACTTTCTAAATTGCTAAACAGCAGTGGGTACTGTTCTTACAGCTGTGTTCCAGAACCTTCTGAAAGAGGTGCCAAAATCTAAACAAGAACTACACAGTTCCTGAACTCCCCTGAACAGGAACTACACAGTTCCTGAACTCCCCTTAACAAGAACTACACAGTTCCTGAACTCCCCTGAACAAGAACTACACAGTTCCTGAACTCCCCTGAACAGGAAGAACACAGTTCCTGAACTCTCTAGAACAGGAACTACAGAGTTCAAGAACAGGAACCACACAGGCATGGGAACCAGAACAGGAACTACAGAATTCTTGAGAACTCTCCTGAACAGGATCTACACAGTTCCTGAACTCACGTGTACAGGAACCACACAGTACTTTTGGAACTCTCTTTAAGAACCCCAGCACAGATCCGGAACAGACCTACTACTATGACTACTCATAATGTGTTAATATCAACATTAATGAATGTTATTAATAATATAAGGAAGTATTAATAACATGAACTGATCATTTTGTATAAACTTATACATTAAGTGACATTACTGACAAAAATGATAAGCATCACTATAAATAAATAAATGAGCATTATTAACACAACATGACTAAATATTAACATGACTAGTAATAACATGGCTATTAATAACATGACTGGTAATAACATGTTCATTAATTATGTGGTTAAACTGTGAAAATATTAATAATCATGTGATGAATAATCACTCGACTATTAATCACCATTAACAGAGTGATTATTGTGCTTGATGAGCGCAGCTCTGTGTGTGTGTGTGTGTGTGATAATGACAGGTTTTAGCTGAATGTAACGTTACTCATGGCTCCGTACAGTTTTAAGTGTAACCCTGCAGGCTGGCTGGTGAGAAACTGTTCACAGGAATTATGGGATGTCTCGTCGCTAACAGTGTATTTAAGACGTGTCTGAGCGCCGCCCGGGTCGGGCCGGAAAACTCGGGCCAGCGCTGGCCTAATGACGCGCAAGCCGTGATTAAAATAGAGCGCCGCTTTGAAGAGCTGCTGCTGTTTGACCTCACGCTGCACAGCAGGACGCCGCAGGGGAAGTGTGTGTGTGTGTGTGGACATGGACAATACAGCTCGGGGGAGTAAAGTGGGACATGATGTCCCTCAACCAGGTGACCGCTGCTGCTTAGCAACCCAGGACGTCCACTGCGGGATGACGAAGCTCTCACCGAGCAGCGGTGCTGAAAATAAAACTCTTCCGAAAGACTTTTAACAACAACGCATAAATGTTTACTCGCGGTTCAAATTTCTCTAAAGGTGTAGGTTTGTACCGTTTTAAACTAATCTATAAAGAAAAAAGTGGCACACTAACGTCTGGAAATACGCATAGCCTTAAAAATACTCTGCACTATGAATATGCATGAATATGCAAATTAGACACGCCCACCAATGCCCTTCTGCAATCCCACTGCTTTCACTGTGTACAAACTTCTTTTTGGTCTGTTTGTGTGTGTGTGTGTGTGTGTGTGTGTGTGTGTCAGAGGAACTGCAGATCGTTATGTCTCTGTGTTGTACTATGGAGGTATGGCAAGAGCCCAAACAAACACACACACACTCTAAGAGGAGAGAGAAAGAGAGAGAGAGAGGGAGAGAAAGAGAGTGTCCTCCACCAGTCCCCTGAGTCTGTAAAGTCTGCAGTACACACACACACACACACACACACACCACTGCACTGTCCTGCATCGCACTGCAGAAACACAGGACAAATAAAATGACTTTCACCTTATAGCCAACACACTGAGCTACACACACACACACACACACACACACTAAATAACACAGATTTCCCCATGGTTCTCCAAGTTTATCCCAACTTCTGCATTAATCATCTCTAAACAGCAGGGACGTATTTCCTTTTGCTTCCTTCTCTTGACGGTTCCGTCGCTCGCTGCCGCGCTACACCACCGGAACGTCCAAAAACGTACAGCGTTAATCTCCGGGGGAAAAAAATTTAAAATCAAACACAATCCGGGAACACATCAGAACGTGACTGTAGGCTATCCAGGACGATATGGCGAGCAATGAACAGTCAGCTAGCTAGAAATTCCGTCTTATCTAGCTAGCTAGCGGGCTGAACAGCCTCAAACAGCTGAACAGTTTCACGAGCTTTTCTTTACTTCCTTAGCCAGCTAACTAGCGAGTTTGACTAACAGACGACCCGTGTTGTTTTTAATTGGGGATGTTTCATTAGACATCGGACATGTAAGTTAAAAGTTAAAATAACAAACACAAAAAAGCGTGCAGCTTTGTGCGTTTTATCTCCGTCTGCTCAGCTCGAGGTCTTTCACACCTTCTGGTCACAGAAAAGCTGAAAGTTACTACTCACAATTATAGCAGCTCTACATCCTGAATTTCCTGCACACACACACACACACACACACACAGAGTATGTGAGAGAGAGAGTAACAGGAGAGCCGATCTAGAACCGGGGACGACGTCTAGACGTGTAAACATCTGGTCTCTCTCACATCTCCCCTCTGCTTCCTGGTGAGATTTTGCTCAATCACACGCTTCTTCAGAAATGTCCGCATCAGACTGAAAAGAACGCTTCGAAATCACACTCAGATGTTCGCTGTTAAAATTCTCTCACCATCGAACCGAATTCACAGGGGATAAATGGGACGTCTCTGAAATCATCACTATTGCTATGGGATCAGTTCAACTTTTTCTCAGGCTTTATTTTCTTCTTCTTCTTTCTGCTTTTCCCTTCAGGGGTGGCCACAGCGAATCATCTCTCTCCACCTATCCCTATCTTCTCCATCCTCAACACTTGCACCCACTACCTTCATATCCTCATTTATTCCTCATATACAGCTCTGCTACCTCCAGCTCTCTTCCTAAGTGACACTGCCTCTAAACCATACAGCATGGCCGGTCTCACCAGGCTTTATTTTATATTAGAAATTCAGCATATAACACTTTAACTCCTGCTGCATGTCACGTCAAGTCTGATTCATGAACAGCTTTCCAAAGTGAAAAAACACACAGAGGGAAATTTGGTGACATAATGATTCCCGCTCAGACACCAACTGGAGAGAGTGAAGAGTGAAGGCATCACCTGCGTCCTCCAAAACACCTAAATTAGGCTTGCAATGGGGTGGAAAATGTCCAGTAAATTTCCATGGGAACCTCATCTCAGGAAATTTAGAAGTATTCCAAGTTGGAAACGTATGTACGTATGTGGAAACGTATGTTTATGGGAATTAATGGGAATTTACGAGAATTTAAGGGAAATTATGAGAATTTATGGGAATTTACAGGAGTCATTGGGAATTTATTGAAATTATTTAGAAATTTGGGGAAATTGACAAACTGTATATAAAAAAATAAATATAAACATTTTGTTCGGTCATAAGCTGACATGCAGGCGAACTAACGCATAAATGTGATTTTTAATTTAACTATAAGTAGAACTTTAATTCATTCTTTTATTGAACAACACAAAAGCATAAATGTTAGAAATATTTCCTTATGTTTGCTGTAAAACCAAAGCATCCCTCATAAAAAAGGGGGATTGTGGTCTTTTTCAGACAGTGTTAAACCTAAATGTTTTTAAATGTTTTCCCAGTGAGTGTATTTGTTTTTACAATGGTCATATTTTGTTGCATAATAGCTTACACAGCACAAGAAAGTTTTAGATATAAATGTATGTAATATTTGTCATTTACATGACTGCTCATCAAGATAGACTTTATTTTGTGTGCAGGGTTCAAGAAATGACCAGTGCATGTTAGGGAGGAATGCAGAGTGCATGTGGAGGCGTGGCCTCAGTTGCCCTGCAGTGCTGTGTGCATGTGATGGAGGAATATACAGGGGAGAAATTTGACTGAAATTGCAGTAAATCTGCTCGTTTTAACCAAGATTATACTGCAAGACTTTTTTTTCAACTACATTTAAGTTCCCTGTTATAGGATAACAATTACTGCAATTTTGCAAATTTATTCCTAAATATTCCCATGGAAAGTTTCCAGCCTTGAAAATTCCCAGAAACCCTAACCTAAA
The DNA here is from genome assembly GCF_019097595.1 of Hemibagrus wyckioides. Classification (NCBI taxonomy): domain Eukaryota; kingdom Metazoa; phylum Chordata; class Actinopteri; order Siluriformes; family Bagridae; genus Hemibagrus; species Hemibagrus wyckioides. The sequence continues at coordinate 17,967,134 of NC_080733.1, forward strand.
TACAGCATGCATACAGCATACATACACCATATGCATACAGCATACATACACCATATATACACAGCATACATACACCATATACACACAGCATACACACACCATATATACACACAGCATACATACACCATATATACACAGCATACATACACCATATACACACAGCATACATACACCATATATACACAGCATACATACACCATATACACACAGCATACATACACCATATATACACAGCATACATACACCATATATACACAGCATACACACACCATATATACACAGCATACATACACCATATATACACAGCATACATACACCATATATACACAGCATACATACACCATATACACACAGCATACATACACCATATATACACAGCATACATACACCATATATACACAGCATACATACACCATATACACACAGCATACATACACCATATATACACAGCATACACACACCATATATACACACAGCATACATACACCATATATACACAGCATACATACACCATATACACACAGCATACACACACCATATATACACACAGCATACATACACCATATATACACAGCATACATACACCATATATACACAGCATACATACACCATATATACACAGCATACATACACCATATATACACAGCATACATACACCATATATACACAGCATACATACACCATATATACACAGCATACATACACCATATATACACACAGCATACATACACCATATATACACAGCATACATACACCATATATACACACAGCATACATACACCATATATACACAGCATACATACACCATATATACACACAGCATACATACACCATATATACACACAGCATACATACACCATATATACACAGCATACATACACCATATATACACACAGCATACATACACCATATATACACAGCATACATACACCATATATACACAGCATACATACACCATATATACACAGCATACATACACCATATATACACAGCATACATACACCATATATACACAGCATACATACACCATATATACACAGCATACATACACCATATATACACAGCATACATACACCATATATACACAGCATACATACACCATATATACACAGCATACATACACCATATATACACACAGCATACATACACCATATATACACACAGCATACATACACCATATATACACACAGCATACATACACCATATATACACAGTACACATACACCATATATACACAGCATACATACACCATATATACACAGCATACATACACCATATATACACAGCATACATACACCATATATACACAGCATACATACACCATATATACACAGCATACATACACCATATATACACAGCATACATACACCACATATACACAGCATACACACACCATATATACACAGCATACATACACCATATATACACAGTACACATACACCATATATACACAGCATACATACACCATATATACACAGCATACATACACCATATATACACACAGCATACATACACCATATATACACACAGCATATATACACCATATATACACAATACACATACACCACATATACACAGCATACATACACCATATATACACAATACACATACACCACATATACACAGCATACATACACCATATATACACACAGCATACATACACCATATATACACACAGCATACATACACCATATATACACAGCATACATACACCATATATACACAGCATACATACACCATATATACACAATACACACACACCATATATACACAGCATACATACACCACATATACACAGCATACACACACCATATATACACAGCATACACACACCATATATACACAGCATACATACACCATATATACACAGCATACATACACCATATATACACAATACACATACACCACATATACACAGCATACATACACCACATATACACAGCATACATACACCACATATACACAGCATACATACACCATATATACACAATACACATACACCATATATACACAGCATACATACACCATATATACACAGCATACATACACCATATATACACAATACACATACACCACATATACACAGCATACATACACCATATATACACAACACACATACACCACATATACACAGCATACATACACCATATATACACAATACACATACACCATATATACACAGTACACATACACCATATATACACAGCATACATACACCATATATACACAGCATACATACACCATATATACACAGCATACATACACCATATATACACAGCATACATACACCATATATACACAATACACATACACCATATATACACACAGCATACATACACCATATATACACAGCATACATACACCATATATACACAATACACACACACCATATATACACAGCATACATACACCATATATACACAGCATACATACACCATATATACACAATACACATACACCATATATACACAGCATACATACACCATATATACACAATACACATACACCATATATACACAGCATACATACACCATATATACACAGCATACATACACCATATATACACAATACACACACACCATATATACACAGCATACATACACCATATATACACAGCATACATACACCATATATACACAATACACATACACCATATATACACACAGCATACATACACCATATATACACAATACACATACACCATATATACACAGCATACATACACCATATATACACAATACACATACACCATATATATACACAGCATACATACACCACATATACACAGCATACATACACCATATATACACAGCATACATACACCACATATACACAGCATACATACACCACATATACACAGCATACATACACCACATATACACAGCATACATACACCATATATACACAATACACATACACCATATATATACACAGCATACATACACCATAAATACACAGCATACATACACCATATATACACAGCATACATACACCACATATACACAGCATACATACACCATATATACACAGCATACATACACCATATATACACAGCATACATACACCATATATACACAGCATACATACACCATATATACACACAGCATACATACACCATATATACACAGCATACATACACCATATATACACAGCATACATACACCATACATACACAGCATACATACACCATATATACACAGCATACATACACCATATATACACAATACACATACACCATATATACACACAGCATACATACACCATATATACACAATACACATACACCATATATACACACAGCATACATACACCATATATACACAGCATACATACACCATATATACACAGCATACATACACCATATATACACAGCATACATACACCATATATACACACAGCATACATACACCATATATACACAGTACACATACACCATATATACACAGTACACATACACCATATATACACAGTACACATACACCATATATACACAGTACACATACACCATATATACACACAGCATACATACACCATATATACACAGTACACATACACCATATATATACACAGCATACATACACCATATATACACAGCATACATACACCATATATACACAACACACATACACCATATATACACAGCATACATACACCATATATACACAACACACATACACCACATATACACAGCATACACACACCATATATACACAATACACATACACCATATATACACAGCATACATACACCATATATACACAATACACATACACCATATATACACAGCATACATACACCATATATACACAGCATACATACACCATATATACACAGCATACATACACCATATATACACAGCATACATACACCATATATACACAGCATACATACACCATATATACACAGCATACATACACCATATATACACAGCATACATACACCATATATACACAGCATACATACACCATATATACACAGCATACATACACCATATATACACAGCATACATACACCATATATACACAATACACATACACCATAAATACACAGCATACATACACCATATATACACAATACACATACACCATATATACACAGCATACATACACCATATATACACAGCATACATACATCATGCATACATACAGCAAGTATACAGCAGACATACAACATGCACACAGCAGACATACCGTACACATACAGCAAACATAAGGCATACAGTTTGAACACAGCATACATACAGCAGGAATGAGCTCACAGGTGCCTATGGCTGGCTCGTATCACTGGTATAAACAGGGGTAAGAGCATCCCTGGCGATCTATTCATTAACTTTTATTTATTACAGGTTAAATGTGTTCAACGCTTCATGGTGACAAACTGCACTGTGTTTTTGTTGTTGTTGTATTCTCTGATTAACTTCACTGAGACTGGAGACTCAGTGAAGTATGTCATGACTTTGAGAGACGTACTCATGTTCCGCACACGTGAAGGGAAGAAGGATTCGGCTGAAAGCGTGTTATGACGTCACACGACGCGCCTCGGAACAAATCTGTGGAAAACCTGCGTCAATCTTAAATTCCAGGATCCTCCAAATATCGTAAAGTTTGGGTGATTTTACCTTCATTTCTTAAATTGCAAAATCGTGAAATCCTTCTGTCTTCAGTCTAACAATGTTTCTAAGCAATGATAGAAAGATAGATAAATAGACAGACAGACAGATAGATAGACAAATAGACAGACAGACAGACAGACAGACAGATAGATAGACAGACAGACAAACTTCTTTCCCTGGGATCTGTTTGTTAATAAAACCAGCTCATGAATATGTTATGATCAGATGTTGTGATGCTGAAAATAAAACTATTTTTGAATAAAGATTTCCGGATCTTTCCAGCACATATTCCAGCTCTGGTCTGGTGCGAATCCCAGATCACCTGCAGTCTGGGTGGAGAAACTGGCGAATCCTCCGAAACATTAAATAAAGAAACTAATCCCAGTTTAAGTAAGACACAGAGTGGAGTGTGTGAATGAGTCAGGAGCCAGTGCAGGTTCTCACACTGCTTCAGCGCTGACCAAACCCTCCAGTTCCCTCCCATTAATTAGTCTTAATGCTGCACCCGCATTTAATTACAGCTCACACCTGAACGAGTCTCGCATCACGGAGACACTGCTGAACACCGCCCTGACAAATATATACACACACACACACAATACACACAGACACACACACATGCCACATACACAATACTTACACACAGACACCCGGACACACACCACATACATACACACACACACCATATATACACATACACACACACACACACACACAATACCCACAGACATGCACACACACAATACACACAGACACACACACATGCCACATACACAATACTTACACACAGACACCCGGACACACACCACATACATACACACACACACCATATATACACATACACACACACACACACAATACCCACAGACATGCACACACACACATGCACACACACCATATATACACATACACACATACACACACACCATATATACACACACACACACAATACCCACAGACATATACACACACGCACCACATATTTAGGAGGGTTTCTCACAAAAGCCTAGAAATGTAGAGTTAAAAAAAAGGTGGGTGGGGCATCATGGGGTTAGAGGTCAACATACCACGCTCGCTAGGTAACATCTGTTTTTTTTAGTATGATGCTTCAAAACATTCAGGTTCACCCACACTGCTGCATTCCACACCTCCCTCTCTCTCCCTCTCTCTCTATCTGTCTCTCTTCCTCTCTCCCTCCCTCCCTCTCCCTCTCCCTCTCTCTCCCTCCCCCCCTCTATCTGTCTCTCTCTCACTCTCTCTCTCTCTGTCTGTCTGTCTGTCTCACTCTCACTCTCCCCCCCTCTCTCTCCCTAACAGATACAATTCTGAAGAAAGAAAATTTCTACTTCCTGTTTACATCCAGGGAAAAAAACATGCTAAAAAAAATGATAGAATAATAAAAAATGCTGGACAACGAAAACTACAGCACACCACCACCACCTCCCTGTGACATCACAACACGTGAACAACAGTGAAAATACAGCAGCACCTTTTAAAGTGGCTTTAAAGCGAGCGCAGCGTCCTATTGGTCAATCCCTTTCCTCAAATGTTCAGAGGGAGGAGCTATAAGTAAAAAAGAAAAAACGGACAAAAACGTACTAAAATGAGAAAAAATTCTTCTTCTTTTTTTTTTAAAGCAACCATGATAAACAGCTGGGGGTGGAGCTAATTTCAGGGCCGGAAAATATCCAAAGAAAGAACTGAAACAGACGGGAATCAAAACAGAAGCCAAGGTGATGCTGAATTGTATTATTATTATTATTACGATATTTTTAGACGGCCGTGTCGCAGAAACCTGGACTGGTGGAGCTAACGGCTCTCAGAAGTCGTCTTGGAGACGAAGGTGTGTGTGTTAGACAAGCTCGTTGGACAGGTTTTCAGTACGCACACACACACACACACACACACACACACACTCTGTCATGTTTATGGCTGAGTGGCAGCCCTGAGCTAATACCTGACATTTCCTACAAAAAATAAAATAAAATAACAAAACACATGCATTGGGACTTTCTAGAAAAAACTTTTCTAGTCAAGCAAAGTTCCTTGTCTTGGAAAAAGGAGACGCGACCTGGTCAGCACCGAGCCTGGAGTCTGAGTTCATCTACACTCTGAAACGTCCAAGCGAAACACACCGATAACACCAAGCTCCATGTGTACTGGGGGAATTTATACAAACTGCAAAATCAAATTATTTAAAGAAAAATAGCACTAGAATATAAACCAGGAAACTAAACTCATATTAAATAAATAAATAAAATAAAATAAATAAATAAATTCAATTCAATTCAATAATAAAATAAATAAAAAAATAAATGCCTAGAATTTGATGAATCAATCTTTATATACGAGATTTATAAAGAAGCTAATACTTCATTTCTATTTAAAATGCATTATTTTGCAACCATTCCTTCATTTAAATATCTCAAGACTTTTTTTGCTGCATTTATACATCTAGCAAATACTGAGTGACCTGATCCGTGACGAAGATCACACGCCGCTTCTCCTTCATCTCGTACGATACGATGCACATAAACACTGCTGGAATTTAGACACAAACACCAAAATCTCCTTTCCGGAACGCTCCGTTTTAGCTGCAAGAAGCGACCTGGACTGCTAGCTGAGCTACGCAATGATAAACTTTATCACCACGGCAACCAGCAGCACTGTAGGAATGCTTACTGACCACAACATGGCAGAGGAGATAAAATCGGTGTGTGTGAGCGCAGAATTAGATTTTAAACGAGTTCATCCCTGGGAGCGCTACATCTCATTTTTTTACACAACTGAGCAATCGAGGGTTAAGGGCCTTGCTCAGGGCCCCAGCAGAGACAACTTGGTGGACCTGGGATTCAAACTTGCAACTTTCTGACCAGTAGTCCAACACCTTAACCACTAAACTTCCACATCTGTAAACTTTTAGTCACTGATTCGTTGATTCGTACGTGAGCGACTTCATGGCCATGGTTACAGCAACAACAAGGCGTGAATGAAGGTGTGCTCAATTCTCTAAAGCCACAAATCCAAACGAGCGACTCCTGGGACCGACTCGGCGCCGCGTGGTCCGACGTCTCTTCAGTTCTCGTTCCAACTCGTTCCTTTTAACGTTCTGAAGCGTAAAGAAAATGTTCCATCTTAGCGATCAGAACGAGACACGACGATTATATTAGATAATATAAGAGTTCTGGGCGAATAAATAAACTTCACTTTATTCAAGTTCATCAGCCGCCCAGCTCCAATCGCTAACGCGAGCAGAGGTTTCCGTAACCTTGGGCTAATCACCGTGGTGTGTTCTGAGCTTTAAACATCGATGTACACAACACTGGGATTATATCCTCACTGCGTGCGCGTCGTTCCCGTGTAGGCGGTGTAGCACGACTCATCTATACTAAAAAGTGTTCATAAACCATTCTAAACAAATAAAAACAAAACGATTTCGGAAAATTCATTTCGTACGGACAACAAACTTGTCAAAAACTGGAAAAGCGAAAAGTTTAACGTCGTTCGCGGAATCTTCTAGAGCTTCTAGATAACGATGACGGATAGCTGGTTAAGCGGCTCGCTCAGCGCTGTCGCCACGGAAACCTGACGCAGAGCGGCGTCTCGGCTCGGATCTGCCCTCTAGTGGACTTCGAGGTTTGTTCTTGGTGATGTACACAAAGTACGCAGGGATACAGAGATGCGTACAACGATACTTCTAAAAAATAATAATAAAAAATGAAAGGAGATAAATCACGGCACAGCTATGAATGTTAAAGCTACTCAATGGAGCGACTAACACATCCACGTCGACGTTTCTCTGCCAGTCATGATGACACCAGACATGATACAACATTCATCATCATCATCATCATCTCATATCCCTGGTGATTAGGCAAGACATGATTAGAAGAGGATGAGAAGAAATATGATGTACATTGATTCTTCAGAACAGTGACACATCATTCTGCTGTGTGTGTGTGTGTGTGTGTGTGTGTGAGCAGTGATTAAGAAGAAATGAGACATTATAGCACACGTAACACACATCATAACGCCTGATATTCTCTGTAATGCTGAGCAGAACAGGTTGCAGGTGAAGGATGCGGCCCTCGGGAAAGGAAAACTTGCAGTGTTTTTTCTAAAGGCAAAAACTACGCAGCTGACAGTTTAGAGAGAAAAAATGGACAAGCTCCTGGACATTAAGCAGGCGAAGGAAATAAATCTGCAATAAATAAATAAATAAATAAATAAATAGTTTGGTCGCATTTCTGCTCTCGGCGCTGATCGGATCCGAGGCAGAAGAGTTTTCTTAGAAGGCAGAAATCAGAGGAAATCTATAAACATTCATCTAGACCTGTCATTATGACTGATTAGAAATGCATTTACCTGGAGACTGTTTGGCTTTTTTTTCCCGGAGAGCTCGTGCAACACTTTTATTTCCTCCCTTCACCGCCGCGCTTTCTTCCTCATTTATCGCTTTTCGTTAAAGGAGAAAAGTATAACATTTTTTTTTCCGGGCACAACTCTGTCTCTCTCGCGCGCGCGCTCTCTCTCACTCTATCTCTCTTTCTCTCTCTCTCCTCCTCCATGTTTGCGGCTCCTCAACCGACGACAACATTAGTGACGTCACTCCCCCGTGTCACGTGGGGGCCCCCCGATTGTGGGCTTCTAAAAATAGACGACCGAAAGAACGTACACAAGTACGCGACGAGAGCGCGCTCGAGCACCCCCCCCCCCCGCGCGCGCTGCCGATGTCCGCACTCAGCTCATTGGCTTAGAGAAAGCGTCCCGCCTCCTGCGTCCGGATTTGCGCGATCCATTTTACGAGTGGCCAATCAGAGCGCGGAAAAATATCCACACCGACCAATCGCGGCGGTGGAATGTACCGGAAGTAGAACACACTGACGGTTAGCCCACGCCTTAAAGGCAGAATGTAAAACTCGCTCGCGTTGTTGGAAGCGTTTAGGACTGGGAGTAGGTTCTGAAAGAAAGCGAAATGTTAGTGTTGGACTTTGGCATCTAATGATGCAGAACTGTGAAAAGAATGCTTTAGAAATGAGGTCGCAGGCGCCGTTTGGTTGCGATAGCAACCTCGACCGAACGAAAACCACACCTTTAGCAACTTAGACCACGCCCATCATGGACAGGCATCCAATCAGCGGCTAGTACGGGAAAAACAGAATGAATCGCGGGTTAAATCGCTTTAATAAGAAAATAACAATAATAATATGTTAAAATACGATGAGATAAAAACTATGACAGTGAAAAACATCCATTAACAGCACTCACGTCCATATTGTTTATTTATTCCTCTAACCCAGTAAACAAACAGAAATAAACAGTATGATCGTGACGTGTGGAGCACGTGCTTGAATTCTTGTTTTAGACCTTTATAGCATTTATTTATTTGTTTGTTTGATTGTTTGTTTATTTATACACTCGCTTTCCATCAGGGACACGTAATTTAACTGTCACCATGTCAACTGAAGTAGAAAATACCCTTGAGAACATGTACAACCACAGCGTTCCTGTCGGTATCCATGGCAACAGTGTGAGATCAGCGTCTTAACATGGCTCTGGGTCGTTGACCGGAAGGAAGATCAGGGTTTCAAGCCCCAGCACTGCCAAGCTGCCAACGTTGGGCAAGGTCCCTGACCCCTCCTGATCCAGGGGCGCTGTATCATGACTGACCCTGCGCTCTGACCCCAACCTCCAAGGATGGGATATGCGAAGAAAGAATTTCACTGTGCTGTAATGTATATGTGACAAATAAAGGCTGTTTCATTTCATTTATAAGGTTCAGATGAAGCTTCGTATTTAAACCAAAAAGATGTGAAGATGATCCTACTGAAAGTGATCTGATCTTTATTTTATAGTGAATCAGAATCATGTCACTGATTAAAGGCTGGACGAGAATTCCTTTTGAACATGAGGTTGAACGTGATTGGTTCCTTCTGAACATAGCCATGCCCCCAATTATAAAAGGGTGTGCAAACTTATGCATCCAGGTTATTGTCACTTTTTATTTTTCCTTGACAAGTTTCTGATTGCTTTTCACCCCATTTATATCATATATGTCCTGCATCTAAACCTCATTATGTAATAATTTGCATATTAGATCTGATTGGTCCAAAGCCATGAAACTTATATTGTGACATAACAAACTGAGCTCATATCTACTGTAGCGCCGCCTCTGGATTAGAAAGTGAATTTAGCGATGTTGTAATCATGTACACCTAAACACACACACACACACACTATCTGACTGCTCTCACTTTATGTTCTTTGTTCTTTCCAGTTGGGGACTATGAGACCTGAGACCTGTCCTCGTTCATGGACCTGTGAGCATCTCAGGGAAAAAACACACACACACACACACACATACACACACACACTTCTCTTAAATGGATGTTTGCTTTTTGTTCCATATAGGTTGCCATGGAGGCATATCAGCCATGTCCACAGGTCACTGTGTGCAGTTCCTCTTACACACACAAACACACACAATCTCTGATCTACACACTTCTAAACTCATTTGTCTAACTTCAACACCTGCCCTCAGACATCCAAAGTATCCATAAGTATAAAATATATAAAATATAGATATAATCGAGTCAGTAAAACACTTTGCGTCGTTCAGTTTCAGAAAATGAATCAGTTACACGATTGATCATTGGGGCGGAGTTACTCTTCTTTTAACACCACATCCTGAAGTGTTTCTTTCTTCTCTTCTCTTACTCCAAAGCAATTTCACAACTTTTACAATTATTTAGAAATGAAAGAACGAAACGTCATACTCTAATAACACAGTTATAACTAAATGTTGTTAAATATTTTGAATGTTTATAACAAAGATTCTCTAATCTGACTCTTTAATCCATTTTCTTTTTCATCCCTTCAGTAGGGGCTCAAGTGGTTAAGGCTCTGGGTTGTTGATCAGAGGATCAGGGTTCGAGCCCCAGCACCACCAAGCTCCACTGTTGGGCAATTGACCAAGGCCCTTAACCCTCTCTGCTCCAGGGGGGCTGTATCATAACTGCCCCTGCGCTCTGACTTCCTCAGCTGGGATATGTGAAGAAAAGAATTCTGCTGTAATGTATGTGTGGCAATAATAAAGGCTTCATGCCCTCAGTTCTTCTCCTTCTAAATGTGACTAATGCTAAGACTGCTGTAAACACCTACTGTATGATGATGTCATAACGTTTTATTAATATATTTATAGGTACATGTAATAAGTCGTTCCTCTCGCTCTCTCTTGAACCTAATAAAATGAAAAGAGCTTGTTGTGTTACTAAGAAACCTCAAAACAGCCTCTACTCTGTCCTGAAAATGTCGGAAAAGTTAAAAAAAAAACAGACACTGGAGACTCCTTTCATCAGCGTTACATAACGATATTTATTACGTTACTTCCAGAGAACTTTTTTGTTAATATGGAAACCATAAACTATCAAGAACGTGTGTGTTAACGTGTGTATTTCACAATAATTACCATGTATGTTAATATAATATCATGTGCAAAATCATACCATGTGCAATATTTTATATTTGGTTTATATTTTTGAACGCATTTTGAACTTTTGAATTCATTTGTATATATATACACTACTGTTTACTTTTTGATTACTTTTAAGTTTCTAACGGATATTTTCAACTAAAACAGTGCTAAAATAACTAAGTTATATTAGATCTGACATTACCAACACATTTTCAAGGAGGAAAAGTGTGAGCTATATATTTTCTGTCAAAGGGTTCATAAATAGAAGTGTGCCTGGTAAAGGCAGCTAGCAGACTAGCTAATTTGTTCTGAATGTTTTGAATACAGGTCTTGAGTACACTATGGGCTCGATGAACGCGCAGGCTCATTTTAGTGATTTTTTTCCACATAGCAGCTTCAGTAAATCAACTGACCACTCCATCACTTTTTATTATACAGAAACGAGTAATATATCATTCCAAACTGAAGGGTCTGTTTTTATTTCTGTACACTCACAATAATGACAAAAACCATATGCTTTTATAAAATAAAGAAAGGCTAGGTTCCATACCTGCAGATGCTTCCTCAGGTTCAACATTGAAGCCTTTGATGCTGAAAGCATTTTAACAGCTGGGAAACTAATTCTGCCCTGAACTGTTATATTTGCCCCTTATTGGCTTTCAAGATGAAATTATTTTTAAATTTCCAGGATGAAATGCCTTTTTATCACTCGCCATGGTGGAAACTCTCAGACAGTGTATTAGCCTAAAGCTTTCAGCGGCATGGTGCGCCACAAATTCAAACCCGAGAACCAATGAAAAGCATCAGAATAGCACCGCTTTAACAAATTCTAGCAACAAATTAATATTATTCAACATATGCTAGTTTTTTTTAAAGAAAACATTCAGATGTAACCCTATTTGTAATCTTTAACATTCTCATAAGTAACTGTAATTTAATTACACATTTTTTCTCAGTAACTGTAACGAATTACTGTAACATTTATTTTGTAATTAAATTACGTAACACCGTTACATGTAACTAGTTACTTCCCAACATGCTGTTCACATTTTGACATCATGAGACCAAGACCACACCTAACAATTGATCAACGGTACCTCACCATTGCGAGGCTTCAAACAGGATGTTCTCAGAGGGAAGTGGTCACTGAGCTTAGAGTGTCACAGAGTGTCATCAGCAGGTTGCGACAGAGATACAGAGAGACTGGAAGAGTCACAGAAAGGCATAGACATGGATGTCCTTTGGCCACATCCCACATTGATGACCGCTTCATTGTGAACAGTGCCCTGCGGAACCCAGACGATGGATGCCACTCAACTCCAGGCACATTTAAGGGAGGTGAGAGGCACCCAAGTGTCACGTCAGAGCATTCGAAACCGTTTACATCGGCGTGGTCTGCATGCTAGACGACCTGCAGGGGTACCTGACCACACCACCAGGCACAGGCATCATCGTCTTTCATGGGCCAGGCTTACGCTGGACGAGGGACCGGTGGGCCTCAGTGCTGTTCTCTGATGAAAGTCGATTCACGTTGAGCAGAAATGATGGCCGCCAGCGATGTTGGAGATGTTAAGGAGAGCGCTATGCATCAGCCACTGTTGTGGTGGTGTTACAGTCTGGGCAGGTGTGTCCACTCAATACAGAACTGCCCTACATCTTGTGAATGGTACAGTGACAAGACAATACTACCTGAATAACATCATTAATCCAGTCATTGTGCCCCTGCATGAACAACACAGGCCTAATTTCATCTTCATGGACGACAATGCTCCAGCTCATGGAGGTCGCATCATTAGGGAACGGCTGCTGGAGGCTGGGGTACCTCAAATGGAGTGACCTGCACTTTCTCCAGACCTGAATCCCATAGAAAACCTCTGGGATCAGCCGAGTCGCCGTGTAGAGGCTCGTAACCCTGCACCCCAGAACCTCAATGACCTGAGGGCCGCCCTTCAAGAAGAGTGGAATGCCATGCCTCAGCAGACAATAAGTCGACTCGTGAACAGCATGAGACGTCGTGGTCAAGCTGTAATTGATGGTCAAGGGCACATGACAGATTATTGAGACATTGAGATTTTTTGTTGTGGTATACCCACCACTGTTGTTGGCTTTTGTTTCAATAAATTGTTTGAGATGAAGAAATCACCATTGCAGCTTCTACTTTAATGCCCTACTTTCATGATATAATATCACTGTAGCGTGAACTTTTTACATTTTCCATAAATTTCACCCAAAAGCCAAATATCCTTAACTTGCTTGAATAGTATATATCGATTATGTCATTCTCTCTGGAAAAAGAATTTCCTTCGGCATTAATAAAGTTCTAAATGATCTTATCTTACAACCTTGTGATGTGCACCTGCACTACTGTCCAAGCTGCAGCTCTAGAAAACTAATCAACATCTTCTGACCAATCAGTATCCAGCATTCAGAACCGTGTCAGAGTTGTATTTTTTTTTTACATAGAAACTTATTGAGCAGTCAAGAATATTTCAGCACAGCATGTATTCACAAAAACACACCCACACACACACACACACACACACACACACCATTCTCCAAGCAGTACATGTTACTGACAGACAGAGTGAATCAGACAGGGACAGCTGCAAGGCTGATAACTCGCTCATTTGCGTCATGCCTCCGTCGGATCAATGGCTCCTAGGGATAAAAATAAACATGAACCCGAACCTGTTCGTTCGGGATGCAAACACGCCGGTGTTTGTCCTCCTCCTCCTCCTCCTCCTGCTGTGAGTGATGGATGACGGATGGTGTTCAGGGACGCCAGAGCTCGGGAGGTGTGACAGGTGTGGCTGCAGCACTGCTGCGGTGCTCTGTCTCTGGATGGAGGTGTGAGAACCGGTCTGAGAGGTGAGGTGAGGCTGCGGTCAGAACACACACCGAAACATCTGGGTGCAACACATCAAAACACTCGCGTGTAATGAGCTCACATTTTTGTTTCTTTATGTTCTGTTTTAATGTGTAACTTTGGGTGCAAATGTAACCCCCCCCAGGTCCTACTCACACCCACTCCGAGCAGGTCTCGAACCCGGGTCTCGGGCATGGGAGGCGGGCGCACTAACAAGCAGGCTAAAGATTACAGCCACTAGCACACCTCTAGAGATCAGGGGTGTGAATTTTACCTGCACAGCACCTACTGCTGGCCTCCGTTACACTCACTCCCCTAAACCTAACTCCCATCCGGGTCATGGCACCAATGTAACCCCCCGGGTCCTACT
>NC_080733.1:17989955-17997455 GCF_019097595.1 Hemibagrus wyckioides
GGGTGGATAGAGGAATGGATGGATGGGTGGGTGTATAGATGGAGGGAGGGAGGGATGGAGGGAGGAACAGATGGATAGAGCAATGGATGGATGGATGACGAATATAAAAATAGTAAGGATGAGTGGATGGGTGGATGGAGGGAAGGATGGATGGATGAAGATGAAGATAGGAAAGATGAGTGGATGGATGGATGGATTGACTTTCTGCTTTCTGTTTTTTTCCCTCAGTAACATGACAAGCTAATATCAGCAGTAATTTCCGTGGTGATGAATAAGAATCCACAGCATTAAATGTAACACTAAACGGATAAAAAGCAGAATATTTTCTTCAAGTGTGTTCTGTAAGAGGAATAAAACGAAATTCATCAGCTCCGAGGAGCGAGCGGTGACAGTATCAGATGTAGATGATGAGGCAGAAAGCTGGAGATTTTATGAATGAAGCTCGAGGGAGGAAGAGGGGGAGTGTGAGAATGAGAGAGAGAGTGAGTGAGAGAGAGAGAGAGAGAGAGAGAGAGAAGGCAGGGTGGAGTGGTTTTTTCTTTTTGTCTAAATTGGTATGCAGAGCACAGCAGGGTGAGTCAGGAGTGAGTCACGGATCTGCAGCCTCGCTGTAAAATGTCATCCTCCGTCACTCGAACCCTCCCCGAGCACAGGGACCGGAAATGAAAGGAGGAGAAAGTCACGGAAAAGCTGAATGGATTATTAATGAGGACAGGAGCGCTGCTGGGTTAACTTCAGCTGACAAAAAGCCAAACTGTTAGCACATGGAGATGTTTCAGGAGTGGTAGTGATGAACACACACACACACACACACACACACTGAGTTGATGAATAATAGCTGCGTGATGATTCCTGGTGTTCTGCTGCACTCTCATCTGTTCAGCGCTGATAAACCTACTCTGCGCTTTGTCTCCCTCCTCTGGCCGCTTCCTGTAACTGCACCCAAATTTGCGAACCGTTCAAAAACTCTTTTCTGTTTCATTTTGCATGTATCTATTCGGAATATTCTTCCATCCCAAGACATATAAGGAGCCATAACACTGGTACTGTTAGTGTTTCATCCGAGCACAATGAGAAATAGTGGAAATGAAATGGAAAAAAAGGCTAATGAAGTTCATTAATGAAATATTCCTACTGGACTGTGGGGTTTCGGTAGTGCGCCCCCTAGTGGTTACATAGTGGCAAATATTACACTATATTATAATTTTATTCGTCACATGACAGTCAAATATACTTTATAAATGACATCAGGGTCAGTTTGGATATGATTCGTCCTCACATCCTCCATCACTGAGATCTACAGCCTACTCCAGTGCACTAATCTATCCATCGTTACGATTGATTGAAGCAAAAGCTCGCGCTCATATTATACTCGTCTGTCTGAAGAAGAAGAATGGAGAATTATTTACTGTACTGTGGAGTGTCAGTGGTGTTTGGACCCCTACATCTACTACTAATACTACTACTAATAATAAATAATGCTATGCTAATATAACCATACAGTAACCATGGAAATATATCTTATCTGGTTGATGTTGTTATGTAGCTGTTTTCCAGCCAGTCAGAGTACAGTGATTTACAGTAATAAACACTCGCAGTACTGTGAGGTCAACAGTAAGCTTTCCTACAGTGCTACTGGTCGCCATAGTGATAACGTTTATCAGTGCTTGGCTAGCTAAACTCGCTAAAGCTCTCATACACTGGAACCTCGGCAAAGGAACCTAATTCGTTCTGGAGGCGAGTTCTTAAGGTGAAAATGTGTATTGAAACGAATTCCACCATAAGAAATAATGTAAATACAGATAATCCGTTCCAGCCGCCCAAAAATATGACCGATACAAAGAGTATGGAAACTGTACGGCTGCTTACAAAGAACTGACCCAAGCCAAGCATTCCATGTCAAGGCTCCTCACAGGAAGTCGTACCACCAAGCTTGGGCTAAAAATAGAACAGATCACCCACGCCACCGATCTGTCAACAAAAAAACACCCGAAAAATCACCTAGCTTTTGAACGCATGCTGAAGGTAAAGTTGGTATCGTGGGTTGAGTCTTTCCAAACAGCTTTCACTGACTGAGAAAGAATTCTTAAAATTCTTAAACTCACTTTGGTTGGCTTTCCACTGATGCCAACAAGTTCTGAACGGCTCCCAGACGTATGCGCGACTTCAGTTCGGTCGTTCGTATGCTGAAAATGCTCCGTATCCCGATGCAGATTTCTTCTTAATCCGAAAATTCATAAGGGAGAGCATTCGTATGCCGAGGTTCCACTGTATACAGGTTTAACACTTAATACTGTATTTTGTCATGTTAGCATAGCCTAATGTCATGCTAGGTGTGACCTTTGTTGTTGCTTGATAAATGATAGAACAAATGTTTAAAACAGCTGTATAGTCTGTATTTTATGTCCAGTATGGATCATATGTTCTCAAGCCCAGATCTTAGATTGTGGTCACAAAAGTTCCTGGGTTTAGCCTGGACACTCCAGCGGTGGCTACACCTCTACATCCAGGGAAAATACAGAGACAGAGACATATTAATAAGGAGATGTTAAACTACTGATGCTGACACTGATACTTCTTCAGAAAACAGAGCAAAGGTGACTTATTTATTTATTTATTTATTTATTTATTAAGCGGAAAAACTCTCCAGAGGTAGACAGGCATTCTATTTCAGTGTGTGTGTGTGTGTGTGTGTGTTACAGTGTAAAATTACAGTCTTACAGAGTTTATCCCAGTAATTTAGCGCCACTGCAGCATGTGTGTATTTTTCACCACATCCATGAATCAGCAGGTTCAGAAACACAGTTTTCCACCCAGAGTCATGTGGAGTTCCTGCTCTGTAACCTCACCCTGCTCTCACCGTCATTACTGTCCTTCTTGTAGGTCACCATTATCACATCACAAGTTCTTCCTCTCCGATTCGTCCTGCTCATGACGAGATCTTCATTCTGTCCTCATGGGGGCTCTGTGTAGAACCCTACAGAGTGTGATTTCCAAGTACAGATCCTTGTTTTCGGTGAACTCTCCATCTAACCAACCCTTGCTGAATCGAGTAGCTGGGGGAGTGAGCAGTACACTACTGCTGTTATTATTATTATTATTATTATTATTATTATTATTATTACTTCGTATGCTGCTTCTACTGTGCCTTCTAATCCTTTTGCTCTTACTTTAATACTATAACTTTCAGTACTTCTACTACACTTCTACTCCTGCTTTGACTATTACTGCTATTATTACTAATTCTTCTTCTTTTACTTCTACTACTAGTAATTCTTCAGCTTTAACTTATGCTACCATTACATCTGCTACTCTAATTCTATTACTTTTAGTACTTCTACTGCTACTGATGCTTTTGCTATCACATCTACTATTACTTCTACTGCTATTACGTCTCCTTCTTCTTCTACTAATAATTCTCCAGCTTTAACTAATACTACCATTACCTCTGCTACTTTTACTCTAATTCTATTACTTTTACTGCTACTGATGCTTTTACTTTTAAATCTCTTACTCCTTCTTTTTCTTCTTCTTCTACTAGTACATCAACTACTTTTACCCTAATTCTCTGACTTTTAGTACTTCTACTGCATCTACTACTTTTACTCCTACTACTACTGCCATTACTTCTTCTTCTTCTTCTTCTTCTTCTTCAACTACTACTAGTAATTCTACAGCTTTAACCACTACTATTACGTCTAATACTGCTCCTGCTCCTACTATGCCTTCTATGAATTTTATTCGAATTCTCTAACTTTTAGTACTTCTAGTGCTATCGATGCTTTTACTCTTACATGTACTGCTATTATTACAACTTTCTCTTCTTCTTCTTCTTCTTCTTCTTCAACTACTACTAGTAATTCTACAGCTCTAACCATTATGATTCATTCTGCTTCTACTGTGCATTCTAATCCTTTTACTCTTACTTTAACACTACAACTTTTAGTAATTCTACTGCTACTACACTTCTACTCCTGCTTTTACTGCTACTACTACTGCTATTATTACTAATTCATCATCATCTTCTTCTTCTTCTTCGACTTTTACTACTCCAATTCTATTATTTTAGTACTTCTACTACTATCACATCCCCTATTCCTTCTTCTTCTCCTAGTAATTCTACAGCTTTAACCACTACTATTACATCTAATACTGCTCCTTCTATGCCATCTATGGTTTTTTATTCGAATTCTCTCACTTTTAGTACTTCTAGTGCTATCGATGTTTTTACTCTTACATCTACTGCTATTATTACTACTTTCTATTCTTCTTCTTCTTCTTCTTCTTCTTCTTCAACTACTACTAGCAATTCTACAGCTCTAACCATTATTATCATGTCAGCGACTACTGCTGCTTCTGCTATGCCTTCTAATCCTTTCACTCTAATTCTCTGACTTCTAGTACTTCTTCTGCTATTGATGATTTTACTATTACTTCTACTATTAATTCTACTGCAGTTACTACTGCTGTTATTACTCATTCATGTTCTTCTTCTACTACTACCACTACTACTCCTATTATGCCTTCGTCTACTCTAATTCTATTATTTTAGTACTTCTACTCTGAAGTTTTTACTATCACATCCCCTATTCCTGCTCCTGCTTCTACTACTTTCACCTCTCCTACTACTACTGCTATCATTTCTTATTTTTCTTCATCTACTCCTAGTGAATCTACCACTCTAACCACTACTATTACATCTGCCACTACTGTGACTTCTATTACTTCTACTTTTCTTTCTGCTACTAATCACACTATTACTCTCACAATCATGGTGTAGTGTGTGTACAGTGTATTGGGTTTACAGCATTTTATCTCTCTCTCTCTCTCTCTCACTGTATCTCTATCTGTATCTCTCTCTCTCTATCTGTATCTCTCTCTCTCTCTCTCACTGTATCTCTATCTGTATCTCTCTCTCTCTCTCTGTATCTCTCTCTCACTGTATCTCTATCTGTATCTCTCTCTCTCTCTCTCTCTCTCTGTATCTCTCTCTCTCTGTATCTCTCTCTCTGTATCTCTCTCTCTTACTCTCTATCTGTATCTGTATCTCTCTCTCTCTCTCTCTCTCTCTCTGTATCTCTATCTGTATCTCTCTCTCTCTCTGTATCTCTCTCTCTCTCTCTGCACTCAGCTCTCTTAATTTTATTTACCTTCCCTATCTCAGATCATCCATTACGTCTGGTCGCCAAGGCAACTGAACGGGGATCTGGTCCCGCCTACTTCTTTTTATTCTTCTTCAATCCAGCCAATCGGGACAGGGTATGGGCGTGGCTAACATCCTCCCGACACCCAGCCTGCTTTATCAGTCAAACCCCGGAGAAGCTCATTCGTGACTGGAGGAGGAAAAAAAACAAAAACACAGACAGAACCGGAGGAAAGGATTTCAGCTGGAAACACGAGAAGAGCGAAATGATAAAGGGTTAGGAGGAGAATTTGTTGGTTGAAAAATAAGAAAAAGAAGGAGAGAAAGAAATAGCCATTTTTGTGCCGCTTCTTCTTCTCCTTCTTCCCGGAGCAGCTCGAGCGCAATTTCTGATCAATCACGGAAGGTGAGTAGGAAAAAAAACTGCACAGGTAAATTTCCTCTTATCTGCACTTCCGGTCAGTTAACACCAGCTGATGATTTCTATCAAACGTATTGCATTATTATTATTATTATTTTTTTTTTTTTTAAAGAAATCTGGTTGTGTTCATGCTTAATGTCATTAGTGTCACTTCACCTGATCATGGTGCTCTCACCTGCTGCTTGTTTCTCAGCATGAAGCCGAAAAAAGACTATTTAAAGAAGATTATTGAGTAACACACATATGTTTAAGGTTTAAAAAAGAGGTTTTTAACACTATATATTATATATTATGACCATGAACCAGCATGCATTCTATCTGTCAGTATGGAGGTCCAGATCGCCTACAGGTGACAGATCCAAGAGGTCAGACATTTTTATGTGTTGATTGTTATTGTGTTTATTTCTTACAATCAAATGTAGATCCCAGGCTAGGAGAAAAACACACAAAATCAGAAAAAAACGACAATAAACGAACAACAACATGCAGGATATAACAGTACAAGAGCACAAAAACAATACAAGAGCAAACATTATTCATGCGTATAAAGTGATTTTTTAGATTAGTGGTGTTTCTGAAGACTGCAAATTCATACAAGCTTCATAGCTGCTTTATAGATCCTAGAATCTTCATACCTACAGCGATTAACGTCCAAACAGGTTACACTGATACAAACAGCCTGTATTTGCATACTGGAATCTGATTGGCTCTTATATTTTATGATGTAACACATCATACAACACACGCTCAATATAAACTCCACTTTTGTTTTTAACCAAGACTTTGGATTATAAGAATTGCTCATGTGTCATGTTTTAGCCACGCCCATGTGGAATTCAATTAACTGAGAACTCCAGTTCATCATGAATTTTGCTGTATTATCAGTGCTAAAACTAGCCTTGTAACCGTGGCAACGCCATACTCTCTATGACGGCGGCAAACCAGATGCATGAATGAAACATTAGCAAGACGATAAGACAGAATCCTTCATCTGTTTTATACCTGATGGGATATCTGTAGGATCAGAGACGAGTGCAAAAGTTTGTGCCCCCTGCCCTTGCTTTATTGTAAATGTAACTGAAGAAGAACACAAGAACAGAATCAGAGGAAATATAAGTAGAATAAATTTTTGGGGAAAAAACTAGGGTGCACAAATAAAAGTGTTTAAAAAATAGAATGAAAAAAGCAGCAGACCTGAAAAGGTTTTTTGTTTTATTCTCAGAAATAAAAATAAAAAAAATAACCAGGAATACAATCAAACTTTTTTTCAGTGCCTTGGTTTAGTTGTTTTTTTTGGGTCTCTGAGTAATGCGCAAAGTTCTGTAATCGTCTGCATTAATCTCATGCTCTGTGTTCTTTACTCTGTGCTTATCTAAACTGGCTCAGACAGAGGGCGTGTCTCATACTAAACATCATGCACATCTTGCCAGAGGATGCTCTCGCTGTCGTTTATTTCCTCGTGTTTGCAGGGTGAGGTGGAGAAGGTGAGGTCTGATCTCCAGGTAATCTGTCACTTCGCTTTATATTGGGATCGATCACGATGCCCAGTCACATGACTGCCCTCAGCTGACCTCACACTTGATCCCCCCTCCCCCCTCCTTCCTCTTTTCACCCCTCAAGGAATACCAAAGAATCATTTCTTCTCTGTTTTTCTTTTGTTCCTTGTCGTATCAGTGTAAGGAGAGCCTCGTTCTCATACCATGTGTGGTTCCTGATGCTGGTGAGGAACTCACTTGAGAGCAGAAGTGCTCACATCCTTCACTCCTCAGGTTATCAAGTCCAAGCATGACGATGCCCCTGTGCACATGAAGAGAAGAGAGGAGCGGAGAAGACAAGAGGAGAGAAGAGAAGAGAAGAGAAGAACAAAGGAGAGGAGAAGAGATGAGACGAGGATAGAAGAGACGAGAAAAGAGGAGAAGAGATGAGATGAGCAGAG